>NC_138530.1:91570473-91870473 GCF_964234715.1 Podarcis melisellensis
GCATTTTCTTTGAAAAAGCAAAGGAGGACAAGAAAATCACCTTGGCCACCACATAAAGTTAAGTAAGGGCAGTGGCAACATTCTCCCCAAAATGCTAAACCACCTCTCCTGGTATGTCCCACGGAGGACCTTACAGTCTTCAAACAAAAACATCTTGGAGGTCCCAGGCCACAGGGAGGTTAGGCTGGCCTCAACCAGAGCCAGGGCTTTTTCGGCTGTGGCTCCGATCTGGTGGAACGCTCTGTCACAAGAGACTAGGGCCCTGCGGGACTTGACACCTTTCTGCAGGGCCTGCAAGACAGAGCTGTTCCACCAGGCCTTTGGCCAGGGCACAGCCTGACTCCCTCCTTTGGCAATCTTCACAGAACTCTAGCCCAATGGTTGCCATTAATGTGATTTTGAATTGATTTTAAAATGAATTGATTTTAGAATGCTGTGTTACTTTTATTCTTGTTAGCCGCTCTGAGCCTGGCTTTGGCTGGGGAGCGCAGGATATAAATAAAATTATTATTATTATTATTATTATTATTATTATTATTATTATTATTATTATTATTTGTTGAGACCCAGTAAAGGAAGCAGTTACCTCCTCCTGAAAAACTGGGGAAAATTTATATGCTAGTTCTAATGCACACAAACAAACACAAGAATGAAGAAAACCAGCTTGTTAGGGAAATAATATTTTGGGGGAGACTGTTGAGAGGAGGGGATGAATTTCAGCCCAGCATTATAACATCCATAAAATTTAGCCACTCACATCTAAAAGTATATTACGGCCTTTATGTATTTCAGAGAAATGGCAGAATGAGCAATAATCTAGGGAACAAAGCTGAGTAGGTTCTGTAAATGTCACAGAATCCGCCATTATTGGACTTGACATTTACGTTAGACTTCTCTTTATATTTCTCAGTGTCATATCAGGGAAGTGAATAAGCTAAGCTAATCACCACAGAAGTTGGGAGATTTACAGGGAGGCACCTGCTGTTTCAGAAGTGCTTCTATGAAGGTCAAACAGGACATGGCACAAGGAATCCACCATTTTCTTCTCCAGTTGACCTATAAATCCTGGGTAGAGAACCTTTTTCTAGCTTAAAGGCCACATTCTCTTCCAAGCAACCTCCCAAAGGCCATGGTGGCCAGTACCAGAGGCGAAAGTGGGCAGAGCAACAAATATAAATTTTCATCATCCTCATTTTTAATTTGTATACCGTCTTTCTATCTTACAATACAGTGGTACCTTGGGTTACAGATGCTTCAGGTTACAGACTCTGCTAACCCAGAAATAGTACCTCAGGTTAAGAACTTTGCTTCAGGATGAGAACAGAAATCATGCAGCGGTGGCAGCAGGAGGCCCCATTAGCTAAAATGGTCCTTCAGGTTAAGAACAGTTTCAGGTTAAGAACGGACCTCCAGAATGAATTAAGTTCTTAACCTGAGGTACCACTGTACTCAAGGCGGTTTACAAGCTGAAGAAACAAAAAATGTACATCTTATAACCATCTAATGCAATACAAAAATGTGATAATAAAACAAAACTTTAAAATAGGCAACCTACATCAAAACAGTAACATCCAACAATCATCAGAATAGTATCAAAAATAATAATAACATATAAAAGTTAAACAGTTACAATAAATAATTTCTAAACTACAATTAATAAAACGACAACAAGGCACAGTACATAAAATAATACAATACAAATTGCCTGACAAAGTCTCTCCCCTCACAGTTCTTCCTTTAGGACCAGCTCCCTTATGAGGAATTTTAACTGTGTATAGTAGTGTCAGGGATGGGCTGGATGATGAAGAGTGGTAGAAGCCCCCCACCCCACTGGTCCCTCAGGGAAGGCTCAGAAGAAGGTTCTAGATCCTGGTTGTGGGATACCAGCCAGCAGGTAACAAACTGGGAGGTACAATCTTATCTATCATTTTATTTTATCAATCTCTTATCCAATCCAATCTCTAATCAATCACTTACCAAGCGCTTTCTTCTGAGGGGGTGCAGGGGTACACATACCCCGAACCATTTTGTGAATCTTTGTACTTTTGTCCATTCACTGTATTTATTTTTCCTGTTTTGAACTATAAAATTGTGATTTTCTTGAGTAAAAACAAGAGTACCCCTAAACATTTTTTAAAGGGAAAAAAACACTGCTCTTATGTCTTAAGTTATAAAAGAACTGGAAATATGGAGGAGGATGAAACTCTCACTGCTGGGTGTAGAATATCAGCCATAAAGATGAATGTTTTACCTAAGATGTTGTTTTTATTCCAAACAGTGTCAATACTTAATAATATAACCATCGTGGCAGCTTCACTGCTGATGGGTTTCCGGCCCCACTTACTCCTAGAACATGGAAGGATGTTACATGTTGCTGAGCAAAGGGCCAAGCAGACACAGAGAGAGGCTCCTGAGACTTGCTGTAGCAGAGGATCACAGAGGAGGATCCCTGACTCTGAGGCCTAGAGAGCAAAGGAGGGGTTGCACACCGGTTCAAGCAACTCCTTCATGAGGGGAGTTTGACCGCTTGAGCCTCCTTGTATTTTTTCCTTTCCTACATAAACTAACAGCATGTTAGCCTCGCGTCTCCTCTGACCTGTGAATGGCCTGATTTTCTTGTCAGCCCTGTGACAAGTAGGCTAGTTTCCACATTCACTCTCACACCCCTCTTTATTCTCCTTACAGGCAAGCAAGAGGCACCATCAGAATTCAGTTCCAGCTGAGGAAAATCACTCAAAGTGGGTGCAAAGAAGGGTTGGTGAGGGGTGTGGCCTGTGAAAAGAGGGTGTGGCCTGGGAAGGGATGTGATCTGATCTGCCTAGAGTCCAGTATAGTGGATTGCATTCTCAGTTAAAAGGACTATGATGAAGGCACCGGGTACCATTTTGATCTGAATGTGGGATGGGCATGAAAATGGTCATCTTTAGCTGGAGAAGCTGGTTTTAGCTGTTCCAAAGTTAAAAGCTGTGCTTTGCCCATAGCCCCTGACCTCCCTCTTTCCTTTGCCATGATTCAGTCAATTAAACATTCTGTCAAGATGCCTGGAGAGACATTATTCTCTCCATTCTCTGGAAGTCACCCACAAGCCAGGGTAGGTTGGAGAAAATCAAATGGGATCACATGAACTCTCCAGCCCACCAAGGTTGCATTGCCCAGGCCTCCCTCTACTCCTCCTGCCTCTCCATTTCTTTCTAAATCAATTAAGCCTTCTTGCTCAAGTGTCTCATGAATGGAAATTGGACAACAGGACAGCTGTGACTACACTGTAACACTCTGGAGTTGCACAAGAGCACAGCTGTGCCCCGGCTCCTGATTTCTCGCTGTGTGTGTCCTTCCAAAATGCTTACACTAAAATTAGTGATTGGTGGGATTTGCCCCCGTGAAATATTTCATTTATTTCCTCCACCAGCACCCTTTATTTACTTCTTTTTAATTGTTGCACAAGATACACAGTTTCTTCTGGATTCAGTGTTAAAACTGCTGATCAAGCTTGTTGTTTTCTTTCAACAGGCACCATCATATGATCTGCTCCCCGAGTCCCTCTTTCAAATGTCTTTGGGCGCGGGGTTCGCAGATAAACTAGTTGTAAACACTTCTCTCTCCAGCTATAGCAGTAAGTGCCATAGATATGGCTATAGTTCAAGCACCGGGGATCACAATTCTGCTTGCCATGCATGCTGCAATGAATACTTCATCAATCAATCAATATCAATCAATCAATCTTTATTGTGGTCAAAAACCAGACAGGAATACTCCACCACTCTCTGGTGAGTGTCATGAGGAGGGATGCTTGAAGGACTTGATGTCAGCGAATGCTGTTATGAAACTGACCTGATCCGCACTTTCTGGATTAATATGCAGATCTTCTTTCCCCCAAAACCCTCAGAAGTGACTCCACACTAGAGGCTGCAAGTGTGGTGGTCTCAAGTTGTTCAACACCTGTCAGCCACAACCAGCATGGCTAATGGTTGGAGTTGTAGGTTCAACAACATCTGAAAAGCACCATCTTGGCTATCCCTGCTGTACATGAAGCTGCAACATTGCTCTGCTTGGGGTTTGGAAGGAGAGCAGAGAAATGGTGGGTGCTGGGGGAGTAAGAGGACAAAAGAGTGGAAGTAGTTTCCATCATATGAAGTAGGATTTGTATGCTAAATAAGGTGTTAAAGCAAAACATCTTCCACATCTGGAGCACAGAAGAAGGGATGGGTAAGAAATTCGATCCAGTATGCATTTAAAGCCGGATCTATCAGCGTCACACTTTTTGAAATACATGAATTCAACCGAAACACAGCTCTCCTTCAAAATCTGCACTTACCTACATTTTGCAATGAGAAAATACATAATTGAGGGGATAGTGTACATAAAAATGAAGGTATTTATGAAAATAGCACACAAAAATGCATTGAATTAGGGTGAAATTGTTTGCAAAAATGTGTATATTAGTTAAGACTGAATATAAAAATGTGTCTAATAGAAATTTACACTAAAATGGTCATGAATTTTCATGCAGATTTTAAAAATAAATAAATCACAAATTGCTGCAGAAATCTGGAAAACTGAATTTAATGTTGGACAAATGAGAAACTGAGAGAACCAAAATTGGCATATCCATCCATCCCACCAGAAGTAGGCACTTCTTTTCCAAGGCCACACCCCACCCCACAAAGTCTATCTGGACAATGTCCACTTTTAGATTTTTGCAGACCTTGGATAAATATTCCAAAGGCAGAAAAGAGGGGAAGGGCTATCAACATTCAAATATCAGCCCTAGAGAGAATAAGCTGAATCTCTTTGGTATAAAAGGACTGGTTGACACTATAACATCAGGAATAAGCCACTAAAACTAGGGAAGGGAGCATGGGAGTTGGAAAGAGTGGCATCCACTATTCTTATATATGCTGAAGTTTCCCGATTCCTCGTTATCCATATTCATCGGCTGCCATTTATATGTTGCGCTCACAAAGGGAGACGACCTTTAAATGCTGACACACTCAGCAAAATGCAGATCAAGCCTGATTTAAGCCATTCAACTTTAGCAGGTAAAATGTTGACTAATGAACTCAAAAGTAGAAGCGAATTGTCTACCTGACCCATTTTGTATGTGGCCTGCTGGCCTCAAAAGACTTTGTTCATGATTCATGCCAGTAAATGATGCCACTGAAAAGAGAAAGTCAACAATTCAGTGAACGCCTGACAAATCGATGGGTTAACCTACTTTCAGCTTCCATGAAAGTTATGATAATGGAGGGAGGGTCATAGCACAAAGGAAGGAGAGATCACCATACATCATTATATGATGTGGGTTAGCCCAAAGGTGACAACCTCCCCACCCATCTCAATTTAAAACAGAAACAAAAAACCTAACTTTCATCCTCTTTCAGACTGAAAACTAGTTGGTCAAAGTTTGCTTTTTTTTACAGATTTATTCTGTAAAATCAAAAAAGCAAAGAAACAGAGGCTTTGAACGTTTTAACACTTTTATTTGGGAAAATGTATGATTATTCTTTCCCCTGTATTCAGGATTCAACACTTGTGATAGAAAGCCCATCATCATCAGGAAAGAATTTAGAGCTCCATTTTTCTGATTATTTGCAGTGGGAGGTAGGGAAATTCTGCTGCGATCAGATAAAGTGTAATACCAGCATTTGAACCGAGGCTGTATCAAAGCTGGGAACACACCCAGCTGAGGTATTCAGTCTGGAGCAGAAAGTGGCTGGGGGATTTGGAGACAGGTCGCGACTGAAGAGTGATCAAAAAGATTCTGAAATCAAGAGATTGCTTTTAATTGGGTTCTTACGGTGCTTAGCAAGATAATCCTTTTCAGAAAGTAGCTTCTATGAAATTACACGTGGGAAACTTTTAAGTGCCATAGATCACAAGAAAACTTTACCAGTGCACGGGACAATTAAAATCAGACCACCATTGGTTAAATGCTCTGTAGGTGGTCTGCTTGTGACTCCTTTGTACTCCTCCCAAATAACACAACTTTCTCCTCTCTCCCTTTCCTTTTCCCTCTTTTTTTACTGTAAATTGTGCAGCCTGGAAAGAGCAATGTCAGTCTCTATTGTTAGGGAATAATATGGATATATGGGTTTTAAAGAGTGATGGTGGGCGGGATGGACGGACCGTGGAAGCTTCTGAATTTAAAGTAATTAAGCCTGTCTTCAGAAAGCATGGGCAATGTGAGGCAACTACCTTGTATACTCAGCAAATCTACAGAAAAAGATTGCCATGCCTGTTACAGTCAGATATCAATTGGCTGAAAGTACAGTCCTCATTGTCATGCAGATTCAATATTGTTGCCATCAAACCCAAAGTAGCACGTCAGATGCCACCCACGAAAAGTTTCCTCATTTAGTTTCTCTCAAACTGTCACAGGAGTTAACTCTAAATTATATTTTGACAGGATTTAATAAAATACAAATTAGTGGATCTTGCCAAGTTGGGCTCCAGGTTTGTAGCAAGCAAACAGATTAACTGTTTTAGCCAGCACTACACAGGATAAATTCCAGATTCGGTGCACTTCATTTGACTTTGATTTGAAGAAGTGTCACTAGGGCTGCAATCATGCAATTCCCTTTCTTGTTTATGTGGCAGGCTTTTTCCCTCACAAAGTCCTTTATAATTGCAATGGCTAGATGATAAGTTGGTGACTTCCGATGTGAACATCGGATACAAAATTCCAAACCCCAAACCAAACTCTGCACAGTTTCAACCATGTGAACAGCGAATTGGATCATAGAGCAGGCTGGTAATCCTTGGCCCAGCAAGTTCAGTCGATGGGAGTTAGTAGTTCAGCAACAACTGAACACAATTGCCGTGTCTCTAAGGGTGCTAACCTAAATGTCTGTGAGGAATGCAGATCTCACCATGTAGATGATAGGAAATGGGGAATTGCGTAGCAGATGGGAAAGCAAATAAAATGCTAGTCGTCGTCTTCTTCTTCTTCTTCTTCTTCTTCTTCTTCTTTGGTGATCACTCATAGCCAAGTAAGATTGCCTTCCATAAACACGCTTTTAACTGTGAATCCATAAGTTACTGTGGAGGCCAATTCTGGATCCACACGTCCTTCCACAGTGGGGACACAGGTCTCTGGGTGGGAGTTGATCACAGTGAGGGTTTGCCAAGCGTGCTGCCCTCTTAGCATGTTTCTCCCTTTCGTCCCGAGTTCAAGCATCTTCAAAGCCCATGACACCTTTGGTAAAGGCTGTTCTCCAATTGGAGCGCTCACAGGCCAGTGTTTCCCAGTTGTCGGTGTATATACTACATTTTTAAAGATTTGCCTTGAGAGAATCTTTAAACCTCTTTTGTTGAATGCCTGGGAAATGTTCAGTGCCAATGTTGATTTTAGGTTTCTTTTAATCCCACATCAGTCTCTTCTTCGTGATTATCATATATATGTCTGTGCTTTGATTGAAATGTTTAATTTCAAGGACCCTTACCAGTGGGCTTTAGGTGAACTAGAATCATTCCCCAAGAATGATCCCACCATCAATTACATTTCAAGAACATATTTGTATACAGCAGTTCCTCGGGTTACATACTCTTCAGGTTACATACGCTTCAGGTTACAGAGTCTGCTAATCCAGAAATAGTACCTCAGGTTAAGAACTTTGCTTCCGGATGAGAACAGAAATCGTGCTTCGGCGGCGCGGCAGCAGCAGGAAGACCCATTAGCTAAAGTGGTCCTTCAGGTTAAGAACAGTTTCAGGTTAAGAACAGACCTCCGGTATGAATTAAATACTTAACCCGAGGTACCACTGTATTGCTTTCCTTTGTTGGGATTCTAGATCAAGGATACCCTGGGGATGACGGAGATCTGGATTGGGTTGGAGAGTATAGGAAATTGACTTTGAACTCAATATTTGGCATAAGGCTTTTCTTTTTAAAAAATGGATTCACGCTCAAAGGTTTTACCACAACAGAAGAAATCTTGTATGTTAGCCAAGGAGTCTTGTTACAGCAGTGACAGGAAACACACTACAAAGGTGAAGGATATTTTTTTCTGGTAAAAAAAATGCTATTTCCTTCAGATGCCTCTGTACACTGAACAACTTTGATTTAAAAATGTTGCCTCTCTGTCCTATATCTTCCCTTCTGGGGAAAATAGGGATAATATTCTTGCTCATAGGGGAGACTTGAATATCAAATCCCTTAAATATTTGAGCAAAAATAATAGAGGAGGCTTTGTTGATGAAACATTAAACTTTAAATACTAAAAAAAAAATTGTGTAACAGAATACTGGGGTGATTTACTTTACAGTAACAAAGGATATCAATCCTATTACTGAAAATATAGGCTTCAGTCTTCAAAGATATTATACCAGCTCACACAAGGTGAAGGCTGTGTGCGTGTGATTTTAACTTGCAAAATTTTAAAGTCAACTTGAATAATTAAGGCTGCAATCCTAGCCCCTAGGAGTGAGTTCTATTGAATTCAATAAGGCTTGCTTCTGAGTAGACATGGTTAGGACTGCACTATTAGATTGCAATCCTATGTATGCTTCCTTGGGAGTGACTCTCTAACACAATTCAGCAAAGCTTACTTCTGAGAAAACTTGCACAGGATTCACCTACAAAACCAGGGATGAGCAGAACAGAGCAGTTCTGTTTCCACAAGTGTTCCAGAATGTGTTCCCAAATGCTAGGTTAGTTCTGTCCTCCTTTAATTTTACATGTTCCAGATTGGCTCATTGGTGAAATTGTGCAAATATATATCTGCCTGTCATTTTGGCTTTTACAACGTGTGTGTGTTTTTTTTGGGGGGGGGGCATGGGCAGGATTGGAATTCTTCCTTCAGTGAATTTGGCTCCATAGTGAACTCTGAAAGTGCATCTTTCATTTTTTTCATTTCCCTTTATTTGCAAAATGATGCAATGTTAAAATGATGGTATTGTTCCATCTCACATTCTTACCCATTATGCAGCTTTGCAAATTGACACACTAACACATTAACAAACTAACTAAAAACTGTTCCAAAATCCAAAGCACTTCATTTGAATCCAGCCAGAGGTCTGGCCTGGAAACCATCCAAGAATTGCAAAAGTCAGAATGGAATCTGGCTGAGACAGATTCTGTCACCATCCCTGACCAGGGAGAAATGGCAGTCACATGGAAAACCAGTAGCCTGTGGCAGGTACTTCGGAAGGCAGATTTCGGGACAGATCCAGATAAACCTCTTTTTTGTGACTGAAGCCACTGGAATACATACAGACCTGGTCAGAAATTACTTCCAGAGTTTGACAGGCAAGTCACAAAGAAGAACGTGCTTTTAGCCCATCATCAGAACCTAGGACAGCACACTCTGGAATCCAGAGCCAAGATTAAGCTGTTAACCTGAAGTGTAACTTTAGTGCTGGCCCATTCTGTCTGTATCAGATGGTGAAGAAACTTTAATAGACTGAGGGCCACATTTGCTTCTGGGTAACTTTTGTTAAACTAATTTAATAATCCCCCCCCAAAAAAAAAAACACAATTGGCTTCCCACTCTCTCAGTTATTTCCATTTCTTCCCCTGTTACATGCTGCTTATATTACAAATTTATCTCTAATTATCATCCTCTTTAAAAATAAATATCCTTATCTCTCAGCTGTCCTTTACCGACTCCTGCATATAGATTTTTTTAAAAAAATAACAATAATATGTCAGATAACAACAAGTGAGGTTTTACTAAGTCTTTCGTTCTTCTTTTCAACTTGCTTGTAGCTGCGTTCCCTTATCCATGGTAGTTTTCACCTTCTGCCTGCTTGAGCATTCCAGTGTTTGATTTTTGCGCTTTAATAAGCAAAAATAAGTGATAATGGAACTTATGAGAGTTCCATAGGTTATATATAGAAATGAGCGAACCAGTGATATTTTAGGGGAAAGGCTAGCAGGTGGAGCCCATTACTTGCATCATAGGAGCCTACACAACATAAAACACTGTTGCTGTATGTAGGCTTTATTTTATATGTTTTTTTATCTTATATTTTGGAAATGTACATCCAGGTTTTTTCTTTTAATTTTTTTGGGGGCCCCCAAGAGAGTGGGGCCCTAAGCTATAGCTTTTTAGCTTATACGTAAATCCAGCACTGGGTTGGGGTATGGTTTCTCCAGTGCTCAAGACCAGAAGCAGCCACTGGACTTAATTTTCTGAAACTGCAGCGTCTTGCACTATTTAATGCAGAGGTTGGGGTGCCAAATCGCATCATCCTCAGTCAGCAGGCCCAATAGTCAGGGATGATGGGAGTTATAGCCCAGCAGTATTTGAATAGTCACATGTTCCCCATCCCCATTTCAAAGACAAACCAAAGACATAGAATGACAGAGGAAATTGCGGAAGGGACAGTCTCTGGAGAAAGTGAAGCAAACCTTTAGGGGCAATGGATGATAGTGGGTGATAGGCAGCTTTTTATACTGATCTGAATGTGGTGTGTCTTATAGAGGGGTAAAATGCTCAGTTTCTTTATGCAGAATGAGGTGCTCTTGATATATTATCTCAGCTACAGCTTGTAAGCAATTTACTGGACATACATCTTTTTTCTGACTCATACTATGTAAACACAATCTATCAGAACTGTTTCCAAGGAAACGAGGCCTCTTGCTTGCAAAGGCCAATTCACATGACCATTTTAGGTAGAAGGATCGGAGTTGAATGAACACAGCGTGGTGTTTTTCCTCCTTTTCGGTGTGGTGCAGTAGTTATACATTGGCTTTACTAAATCCTTAGGGCCTAATTTTCCAAAGCTTTTTTGACACATTTTAACTTAAGCAGATGATGGGGGGGGGGACTGAAATTGCCAGATGGGATATTACATCTGGGCATTTTGCAAAGCAGTAATCATTTACATTAAAGGTGTGCACTGGCTCAAAAGTTCCTAATCCAGAACTTCAGAAAACAACCGGAACAACTTTGGAGGCTGCTCATCAGCTTGCAGTCTGAAACCAACAGTTCATTTCCACTCATTCACTATTGTTAAATTTTAAAAATTGCTATAACTCCTGCCCCTCCACTTTTGGCAGAAGAGGGTGGAATTTGCAGGCATAGTAGCCCTTCCAGAGTGTAAAAATTGCAGTCATGTGGGTCCGTGGGATTTTGAGCTAAGCAACTTTCAAAGTTTGGTGTGGATAGGTGGGTGTGTTTTAAAGAAAACTTTGACTTGAATAAAATGTTCATGCATGTTTGCCCCTTCTGAGGGAATGAATTTTGCCAAATGTTAGAAGGATAGCTACAGTGACTCTTCTGCAAGTGGCAGACTATATAATCTTGGGGTTGCTTTTTTAAAAATAATAATAATAATGAAGCATTTCATATACCCTCCTGTTTTGTGGGTACACTTTTTAAGACAGAGTCATTCATATGCCACTTTTACCTGCATGAGCTATATCTCTTTGGAGGACCAAACTAAAATAGCATCAACTGTGCAGAATAAATTGTTCATGAACCTAAAGATCCACTCATGGGGAAAGTAATGTCAATTGACTTTCCCTTGTCTTTCCTGGACGCACCCACACAAAACACTTTGTGCTAAGCGGTGTGTGTATGTATGTGTGTGTGTGTAATTGTGCAACATGCTCAACTTAACCACTTCACACAAGGGAGAAATTTGGGGGAGAGGGAGAGACACAAATTTTAAAAAAACCCAGCTTATTGTTCGCTTGGAATGCTACAAAGGGGATGGGAAACTGCATTTGCTGCACTGAAGTGAGAGAGAAAGAGCAAGCAAGCAAGCAAGCAAGCAAGCAAGCAGGCAATCACTGAAATGAGAAAGCACTGCTGGGATAAAAGCCAAGGGCCACAGGGGCAATCAGAGCAGGCATCGTAGCCTGTCATCAAATCAATATGAATCATTGAGGCAGTGTGAAGGCAGAGTTTATTACTGTACACTTCAGTGCTCCTGACAGGCTTGCAGGTAGTTTGCAAATTAATTGAGAGACAAAAGAAAATCAACTGGTTGGATCAGATTGATTGATCAGATGCCTATTTTTTTTCTTCTTCTTACTATATAATAAAATTGTATGGCTGTTGTCATGCAGCATGCAGAGCAGTCTGGTCCATTGATAGGCAGCAGGGAAGGCCAAACCAGGCTGCTATGATCAGAGATGGGGGCTCCCTTGCCAGCCCTTCCCTGAATGCTGGGCAGGGAGGCTAGAAGAGGAGAGAGAGAGAGAGTTGTGAGAAAACAGAAAGAGAATTGATAGTGGTGGTGTTGTGGGGAGTGAAAGATTACAGCCAGAAATTATTGGGTGCTGTTTAAAGATAGTGGCTGTATCAAAGAAAGGGACCAGACTTGGCATGCTTTGGCACTTTGCTTTTTAGTCCCACTAATTACTAGTGGGGTAGGAAAAGCCTGGAAGGCAGAAGCAGAGTGTGTAAGACAGGTTTAGACCTCTGGTGTTTCCAGGAGGGAAAAGATGAAGTATATGGAGTTTAAGGGACATTTGCAGTGCAAGGTAGGAGCAACAACAAATATAGAATGGGAGGAGGCAGGTTGGTTATTGGGGAAGATTGTGCCTGTGTACCTCTCTGTGTCAAATGTGGGAAACCTTTGGGCCTTCAGATGTTGTTGAACTACCAATCCCATCATTGCTGACCATTGCTAGGGTTGATGGGAGTTGAAGTTCAGCAACATCTGGAGGGTCAAAGCTGACCTGAAATAAAATAATATTTGGCAATCCTACCAAAAGGATCGGAGGCAGATCTAGGGGAGCGTGACCAGTTCAGTTGCACTGGGTGCAGAATCTCGGGGGCGCTGCAGGGGGTGCCACAACTATGATGTAGAATGGAAAGCGGGAGGCTGGGGGCACCCAATTTGAGGGTTGCACAGGGCACAGCTAAAATTTGAGCCCCCCCCCAAGTCCACCAATGAAAGGATACACCCCTTTTTGATAAGGGGTGGATCTCCTATGAAACTAATTAAACTTAAATTTCAGGGCCCCTAATCCCAGAGGGGCCCCAGAAGAAACTTTGGTTCACATTATTATTATTATTATTATTATTATTATTATTATTATTATTATTATTAAAAAATGGGTCCAGTAGACCTGATTTGGGTCAAATTACATTTTTAAATTTTATTTATTTTATTATTTTATTTTATTTTACAATTCCAAAGTCTGAAGGTAAGTAGCACAGATGTTGTAACAGTGTGGTGATCTGTCGTGGAACAACCTCAGTGAAGAAGATAACCATGGTTACCCAGACCTTTCTGTGAAGGGGCCCCCATGACAGTTTGAGCTTCAGGGTTTCGTTTCAGCATGAAACAACGTGAAGAGCAGAAGGAGCAGTGGCTGGGGATGAAGAAGACACCCAGAAGTAACAGGCCAGAGAGTGTCAGGATGTGGAACCGCAGTGGCATAAGGTGGAAAGTGGAAAATCTAATAGGTTACCGTGTAAGGATGGGGGAGAGGGGAGGGGCTCGGTGAGTGGAGCGAACGGGGGCACAGCACCCATGCCTTATATAAAATTGTTAATGTGCTTGCTTCTGACTAACAGAGCTATTGTAGCTAAAGGAGAGAGAAAACACTTTGTCTGACAGCAGATTAAATATGATGCACTTCAGGCCTTCCTGGAATTGCCTCGATATGACAATTTCCATTGCACAAACTTCCAAACACCCAAGTGCTGCTGTCAGGCTTTTGCTTCAAGAAATCACACAGATCAGTACAGATGATTCATCACCACACACACAAACACACACACAAAAGTAGCCCCTTGAGCAAAATCACACCTGCACAATACCCAAACACAATGAGTCTCCTTTTTTTTTTGTGGTGGGGGGTAGAGACTGTCAAGAACTGTAAAGCCTATAGCCAGTTTGCTAAATCTCTTACTTGAGTCACAGAGACTGCATTATACAACTCTTGACTGCTAGCAGCACCCCAAGTATCTCTTATGTAAAGACAGCGTTCTCATTCTTCTTCAAATATGGAATGCGATGGGGAAAGCATTCACTGCTTGGAGATTCCTAATAGTGCCCACAGCATATTTAGGTCACACCCACAGCATACATTTAAAACACTCTAATACCAGTTTGACAGCCATGAAGATTCCTGGGAACTGTAGTTTGTAGCTCTGTGAACAAAACACCTTTAATGAACCACTGTTAGCAGGGTTCTTTGGGAGAAGTTATGAAGAGTGATTTTAACACATGGTATGGATGTAACCAAGAGGGGAGATATGTTGGAACACCTCTGAATTTTTGCAAAATATTGTTCACTCTGTAATATTATATTAACTCCTGTATAATACCCTAGGGATGAGGTTTTTAAAGAGATTCTCCCAACCATTTCCTAACTGTTTGTTTATTTATTGAATTTAAATCCCACTCTTGTCTCCAAGAAGCTCAAGGTTGTACAGTGGTACCTCAAGTTACAAACGCTTCAGGTTACAAACACTTCAGGTTACAGACTCCGCTAACCCGGAAGTAGTACCTCAGGTTAAGAACTTTACCTCAGGATGAGAACTGAAATTGCAAGCCAACGGCGCGGCGGCAGTGGGAGGCCCTATTAGCTAAAGTGATACCTCAGGTTAAGAACAGTTTCAGGTTAAGAACGGACCTCCAAAACGAATTACGTATGTAACCAGAGGTACCACTGTACAAGCACAAGGTTCTCCCCCTCCTTATGTAATCCCCACAACAACTCTGTGAGGTAGGTTAAGATGAGAGGCAGTGACTGGCCCAAGGTCACTCAGTAAGCTTCATGGCCCAGAGGGAATTTGAACCCTGGTCTCAGTACGAAACTCTAACAACTACAAACATGGGCTCTCTCTTTTTAAACAGTAGGGGGAAACCAGTTGAGAGATGATAGAAATAGATGATAGATAGATGATGATAGATGATAGATAGATTAGATAGATAGATAGATAGATAGATAGATAGATAGATAGATAGATAGAGATAGATGATAGATAGATAGATAGATAGATAGATAGATAGATAGATAGATAGATAGATAGATAGATAGATGATAGATAGAGATAGATAGATGATAGATAGATAGATGATAGATAGATAGATAGATAGATATAGATATAGATGATAGATAGATAGATAGATGATAGATAGATAGATAGATAGATAGATAGATAGATAGATAGATAGATAGATAGATAGATAGATAGATGATAGATAGATAGATGATAGATAGATAGATAGATATAGATAGATGATAGATAGATAGATGATAGATAGATAGATAGATAGATGATAGATAGATGAGAGAGAGAGAGAGAGAGAGAGAGAGAGAGAGAGAGAGATGATAGATAGATGATGATAGATAGATGATAGATGATAGATAGATAGATAGATAGATAGATAGATAGATAGATAGATAGATAGATGATAGATAGATGATAGATAGATAGATAGATAGATAGATAGATAGATAGATAGATAGATGATAGATAGATGATATGTTATGTCTAAAGTTTCCATGTTTGCTCTAGCAGACCAATAATTATTGCAAAAATGGGGTCCAATATGCTGGAGACATCCTGTGTTGTCAGCTTGAGTCTTTGTAGCTTTTGTGATGACCAATGTCGGGTTTTTTAGCAAACAAATTTGACGCTCCACCTTAGTCCAGAAAGCCATCCATCCAGCATATTCAATTGGAAACAAATCTTACTGAACTCAGGGATGGTTATTCCCAAGTAAGCATACATCCAACTGCATGCAAAACGATGCAAAATTTGTTTTGTGTTATTTTCATCACTTGGTGGTGCTACAAGATTATTTATCGTGCAGTTTTTTTTTCAATGGCAATCCCTCACTTTTGTCCAAGCAGAAGGAAGGAAACTCAAATCCTTTTTGGGATCAGTTTTTCCCATTAGTGCCATATTATTTATTATTGTATGCTTGGGGGAGGGGTGAAGGCACTGGGTGCTCTGCATATTCTCTGTCCTAAAAATATGGCCAGTGAGTGTAGTATGAAAGAGAGTAAGGAAATGAAATGAAACAAGGTTCAGTAAGGAAAGTTATGCATTGACATTTCCTGAAATGATATGTTGTAAGTAGTGATGGGAGGCTGCAGCATCTTCTTCATACTAGTTCAGAATATTCTGAAATGTTTCCCCCAGAAAATAGGAAATAGTTTGGCTCATTCCCCACCCACACCCCATGAACCTCCAACTTTCTCCCACCCAACTGAAAGCCTACCTTAATCCTCACCAGCAAAGCACTTAGAGGGCAGGGGAAATTCCTCACTTCATATTTAAGATATGAATTACTGTATAGGTAAGGTAGGTTCATATTGCAAGACAGGGCGCTACGACATTTTGTAATATGACTAGATGTAAACATCTTGCTGCCGCTTTGTACAATAGTCATTGCTCTTCAGGCTTTTCGTACAGCCAAAAATGCTCGCTTACAGTACACTGCTATACAAGTAATCAGTTTATCTCATTATTATTTTTCATTTTCTACTTTTAAATTCAGTTCTCCACATTTCCATACCAGTTTGCAATTCGCCCCCCAAGTCCTTATGAAAACTCATCAGCATTTTCAAGCATATTTCTCCTAATATAAGCGTTTGTTCGCAATTTTGCCTAATATCCACCTTTTCGCAAAACACTTTTCCCTAATATAATGCATTCTGTAGTAATAATAATAATAATTTATAATTTCTATGCTGCCCATTTGACTATGTTGTATGTTCTTTTCACTAATACAGCTCAGTTGGTAGAGCATGAGACTCTTAATCCCAGGCTTATGGGTTCGAGCCCTACATTGGGTGAAAGATTCTTGCAATGCAGGGGGTTGGACTAGATGATCTTTGTGGTCCCTTCCAACTGTACAGTTCTATGATTCTATGGATGTTTTACTCTAGCATGTGTATTTTGTACACATTACTTGACTGCAGAGCTGTTTTCCGAAACCTGGAGACGTGCAAATTTTGAAAAAAAGCTATGTTTCAGAAAGTGTGAATTAGGTAGGCTTGCCTTGAAATGTGAATGGAATTGAATTTCTCCTCCATCCCTATGTAGAAGTCTACTCATATGTAAAGGTAAAGGTAAAGGGACCCCTGACCATTAGGTCCAGTCGTGGCCGACTCTGGGGTTGCGGCGCTCATCTTGCTTTATTGGCCGAGGGAGCTGGCGTACAGCATGACTAAGCCGTTTCTGGCGAACCAGAGCAACGCACGGAAACGCCATTTATCTTCCCGCTGGAGCAGTATCTATTTATCTACTTGCACTTTGACATGCTTTCGAACTGCTAGGTGGGCAGAAGCAGGGACCGAACAACGGGAGCTCACCCCGTTGTGGGGATTTGAACCGCCAACCTTCTGATCGGCAAGTCCTAGGCTCTGTGGTCTCATCAAAATCAATGGGGCTCACCGTCTTTGGGGTAAGTGGATATGTTATTGCAGCCTTGACAACCTTAGGTGGTGGGTGGCTACTGCAAGCCGCAGAAAGTTTTCGTCATGCATGGATTCTGAGAGAAAGCTTGGCAGTTTAAGACTGATCAGGGAAAGAAGTCTTTCATTTTGTATCTGGTTGGCAAGAAACAGTCTTGGGCGATGCTATTGCTTTTAGGGACTGGCACTATTTTTGGCACTGAGCAAGGCCTCCATGTGAGCATGTTTCCTCCCCCTCTGCTCAACCTGCACATTTATAAATAGTTAGTTACAAAAGGCATGCTAACTCTTATGCAGAACTCTGTCCTCAAAAGGAAATGGTTCCCGCTGTTCTGAGAACTTCCTACAGCTCAGGGGAGCGTGGAGCATGAAAACAGAATGAAAGAGCTCTCAGTTATGTTCCAAGAATTTGATCTCACCACTTGAGAATTTTGCCACCTCCGTTCACACAGAGTGAGCACATTGTCATATTATGCTTGGGCCCACCTATAATAGATGCTTTGCTTGTTAGCCATCGCATCACATGCTGAGAAGCCTAAATGTTGTGATGAGACAGCTGGAGTCCATAACCTCCAACATTTCTACGATGAAAATAGGGACATCCTATATAACAAACAACAACAACAATTTTATTATTTATACCCCCCACCACCATCTGACTGGGCTGCCCCAGCCACTCTGGGTGCCTTCCAACATATAACAACATAATAAAACATTAAAAACCTTCCCTTCAGATGTCTTTTAAAGGTTGCCTAGTTACCTAAGTCCTTGGCTTGATGGTCACATAACTCCATACCCTCCAACATTTCTCCGGTGAAAATATGGATGTCCTAAGGAAAAGCGGGACATTCTAGGATCAAATCAGAAACCAATATGGCTTCTGTAAATCTAGGACTATCCCTGGAGAATAGGGTTACTTAGGGGGTCTGGTATTGACAGTAGCAGACCTTTCAGGTTGCCGTGCACATAAGAACTAAAATTGCATTTGCAGCCAAAGTGCTCCACCTGGACACTTGGGTGAGTGCCATCTCCTTGGGAGGAGTTGTCCCTATTTATTTTCCCAGAGTGCAATGCACCAGATTGCTGGTGGACCTATTATTGTGGCAGCAGACTTACACACACACACACACACACACACACACACCATGTGCGGGAAGCAGAACTTCTGGCACATTGCAAACTGAAGATGGGGCCTGCAACTGTGATTCAAGCATCAAGGTCCGCCTCCATGGACCTCACCAGCAGCGTGGGCTGTGGCCTTCACCTCAGCACTTGCTCAACAATGCTGCAACTCTGAAATCAGAGAATGATCTCTGAGAGAGAATTCAGTGAGAGAATCCCCCTGGCCATCTGGAGGACCCTCCACTCCCGACGTAGAGCATCCTTTGCCAGAAGCAGAGGGATTCAGCTGCAGCATCCCCCTGGAACTCTTCCAGCTCTGATCTTTCTATGACTCCATCTCCTGCTTCCCATTCACTTCCTGACTCTGTCAATATCGCTGGATCAGGCTGCTTTGAAGACTGTTCGCCGGCTAAAAATACTCCAGCAAAACTCTCTTCACAAGCCCTTCAAGCATGTCCTCCAGTTACCTACGTACCATACAGGAGTTTTGTAAGCATTAATTAGTTGATGCCTGAAAACTGCCTGTGTGTGGGCTTAAGTGTCACTCTTCTAGCTCATTTCAGGAGTAACAGGCTTCATCTTCTTAATTACTGAGTTTATTCACTGGCTGTAAGAATTGTATATTATTATGGGTGGTTGTGCATTACCTCTTTTTATCCTTGTTTATGGGGAAAGCCAGGGGAAGTGGTGCCACTGAGCTCCCGTTAGGCGGAATTATGGACAACCAGCATAGGAAATGTTCTTGTAACGCACAAAAGATTAGCATTTGCTATGTTTCAGCTATTATATTATTTCCAAACCCAGTTGTGTGCCACTTTATGAGCCTAATTGAAGAGATTCAATCGGTATTTAGAAACTTAAGTGTGGGCTGTGGGGCGTCGCCGGGAGTGCATACTTTAAAACATTGGTACTCTGGGAGTTACTTTTTAACTGTAACACAACAAGATCTTACTAAGGCTGAAGCATGCAGGAGGTGTGGCAGTTCGTGTCTAAATTGAAGAAAAAACTAAGGATTTACTAATCTATTGCTAGGAATAGCTCACTTCAGGGATTCAACAGTTCATTCTAATGCTGCTATTGGGACTTGCTTTCACCTGCAAATTTCATCTTGTTTTCAAAATGGAGGTGTTACATTGGAAGTATTTTTTTACTTCTGAACTCCAGCCATCTCACTTGGTGTATTTTACTCCTAATGTAAAAAAAAGTAAAGGTAAAGGACCCCTAGACAGTTAAGTCCAGTCAAAGGCAACTATGGGGTTGCAGCACTCATCCCGCTTTCAGGCTGAGGGAGCCGGTGTGTGTCCTCAGACAGCATTCTGGGTCATGTGGCCGGCATGACTAAACCACTTCTGATGCAATCGAACACCGTGATGGAAACCAGAGTGCATGGAAACACTGTTTATCTTCCCACCACAGCAGTACCTATTTATCTACTTGCACTGGTATGCTTTTGAACTGCTTGGTTGGCAGGAGCTGGGAGAGAGCAACGGGAGCTCACCCCATCTCACGGATTCAAACTGCCAACCTTCTGAATGGCAAGCCCAAGAGGCTCAGTGATTTAGACCACAGCGCCACCCACGTCCCAACCTTTACCTTTTACTTCCTATTGTAGGGCTGTGTGTATTCCATGACCCCACATAGGAAGAATATGGTAGGGGCAGAGCATTCCGTGAGAAACTCATTTTTTAAAATACAGTGGTACCTCGGGTTACATACGCTTCAGGTTACATACGCTTCAGGTTACAGACTCCGCTAACCCAGAAATAGTACCTCAGGTTAAGAACTTTGCTTCAGGATGAGAACAGAAATCACGTGGCGGCAGCGCAGCAGCAGCAGGAGGCCCCATTAGCTAAAGTGGTGCTTCAGGTTAAGAACAATTTCAGGTTAAAAACGGACTTCCGGAACGAATTTAGTTCTTAACCTGAGGTACCACTGTAATAGAACTGCACATGAATAGCACTTGTAGGTGCAAAGATAGAAGAGCTCTGAACATGCGGCTCTACTAGGCCAATACTGAGACTGTCAGAGACTGGGCAGAGGAGGAATAGTGGAGACTGCCTCCCCAGTCTGACTCTTCCAGAGAAGAAGAAGACAGTTCAGAATTGCAACAGAGGTCTGAGGGAGATCACAGCTCAGAGGCAGATGAGGGGGAAAGCTGGGAAATAATGGGAGAGGAGGAGGAAGAAGAAGAAGCACCAGGAGAGGCAACAGCTGGCAGATACAGTGTCTTTAGAAAGCATTCCAGACCCCCCCCCCTCCCAGAACCCGGCAAGCATTGAAAGTAGGAGAGCAAAGAGCTCAAAGGCAGAGGGCACTTTTCAGCACCCATAGTGATGATTTGTGAGGAAATGGGAGAGATGGAGGGGGCGGAGACTCAATCAGGACAATGCCATTATTCCAAGAGGCTGCATTCCCAAGCATCTCTGTGTGAATATGGATAAAAAGCAGATGGTAAGGACTTTTCCTTGTCTTGTCCGTTCTTGGCAACCTGCAGTGGGGGCTGGTTCCTCTGCGGCCTGATAGACTGCTAGTCAGCCCTCGTAACAACAGATTGACTAGGAGACTTTCCAGCAGGATCTGGAGAAGGGGCCACTCCCCCTGCAATTTAAATGTCTGCCACATGACTTTTTTCTGCCCAGTGGCACATGGGAGGGACCTCTTTGCCATAGCTAGGGATGCAGGTGGTGCTGTGATCTAAACCACTGAGTCTCTTGGGCTTGCCGATCAGAAGGTCAGCAGTTCGAAACCCCCCAACAGGGTGAGCTTCTGTTGCTCGGTCCCAGCTCCTGCCAACCTAGCAGTTTGAAAGCACGCCCAAAAGTGTGTATCCCTCCGGCGGGAAGGTAAATGGTGCTTCCGTGCGTTGCTCTGGTTTTGGTGATCCATTGCGCCAGAAGCGGCCTAGTCATGCTGGCCACATGACCCGGAAAAACTGTTTGCAGACAAACACCGGCTCCCTTGGTGTATAAAGCGAGATGAGCACCACAACCCTAGAGTCGTCTGCAACTGGACTTAACTGTCAGGGGTCCTTTACCTTTACACTTTTGGATTAGGATTAGCTGAGCAGTACAGAAACCTGACTGGCCGGAGAACAGTAGATTGACTTTAGAAGAGCTCTGCAAATATTTCTGTCAAATAGAAGTATAACATGTGGGAGGGAAGGGGGACAGGAAAGCATGTATGGCTTTGATATTTTTGGCGTTGACAACAATGGCTTGACATTTTCCTTGGGAAGGCTGTGCCCCAATAGCCCTAATTGGACCAGCCTCCGCTGTCTAGACCATGTGAGACTGCCACTGCCAACTCAGAACTCTCCTGACTTCATCACTGCCTCGCCCTGCTGCATTCCTGCCTTGGCAAACAGTCCTCCCTTTTTCCCTTTGGGATGCAACATCAAATAAATAGGAGAATCCCCCTCCCACAATAAATCATTATAATATAGAAATCTATTGATATCCTACTTCTTGGACACATGCACACATTCGTGCTATCAATGCTTAGAGCAACAACTAGTCTACATATATGCTTCCTGCAAAGAAAAAAAGACAGAATAACTTTGTGTTCATAGAATATGATAGTACTTGTATGATCTCGGCTAAATTGTGTGCCTTGCTTCTTTTGGATATGCACTTAATAGCTGCTGGTATTCAACCAAGTTTGGTTCATTGATATTCAATGCACCCAACTCAGTAACGTTCTGTGTCTACTCTGAGTAAAACCTGGGTGAATACCACCCATGACTTCTAAGTGGTGGTGATTTAATTAAGATTGCAATGGGCAGGAGGCATGCAGTAGACCACAGTCATTGTTATACAAGTGGTTGGTTGGATGGGTGGGTGGATGGATGGATGGATTTGCACACTGCCCTTCAAAAGGTATTGTAAGAGTGGTTCATAAAAAAAAAAAAACAGCAAGCAGTTCACCAGCAGAAAGCCAGAAGTATCGCATATGGTTTCTTATTTATTGGTGCTGAAATGATTGCTTCGCAGTGCTGAATTTCAAACCGATGTGCATGAAGCAGCCATTAAAGGATACGTTCAAAAACAGATGCCTTACTGAGGTAGGAAGTCATCCTTGAAGTAAAATCATTAGCAAAGAGATAAAAACAAAACAGAAGAATTATTTTAAGCCAATATGTTCAGGCTTGGATTCATAGTCATAGAATGAGCATGATATAAGCACAATGAAGAACTATGGAACACCACTGATTTCAAGAGAAGAGTTGGGCTGTTTAGACCTCCTGTGTGTGCTTATTTGGAAGTAAATCTCACAGACTAGCCTAACGCCCATAGATATCAATAGGTGTGCTCTAGGCATGACTAATTTGATGGTGCGCTCTCAAGTGAGCATGCTTAGGATTACTGCCTTCTCTGTTGAGTTAGCTCTCCCAATGAAATCAAATGGCCGTCATGCTCTTGCGCAAAAAAAACCCATACATGTGGGGTGTGTGAGTGGTGGGTTTTTTTAATGTATGCTTCTTACTGTACCTTCCTGTTACATTACTCTATCTCATTTCCTTGTAAACTGTACTGTGAATACAAAGTGACCATCTAACTATGCTTTATGGTACATTTCATTGCATGCCTTCATTTTCATTCAATCAGTGGAGAAAGTTCACAGATATTTATGTGTGCAATTTATTAATGTATATCCTGCTTAAACACACATCTCAAACAGAGGGGTGTTGCTGTCAGGAGCTCGTCCTAAACTCGAGTAGGACCCTGGCAGACACACACGACCAACTGGCATGTTCTCTCCCTCCTGGTTGATTGTTCAGGAGCTTCATTAGCTTTCTTCAGCCCGAACATCACAGTGACCGATGCCAACAGACATCGGCACACTTAGGGATCCGCAGAGTCTTCACAGTTCACGTAACAGACCTCAGCAACTCAGCATTTTGGCTAATCTACTTTATTTACATAGAAACACACACAGAGCACTGCAATATGGCTCCCTCTCTCTCTAGCATCAGGCAGCAAAGAGAATAAACAAAGGACAATAGTCCCACTTCGCGGAACACAGTAACACAAACATCCTGTATCTATCACTTCCCACTCTGTGGAGTCAAAACATATACCGTCATGTGATAGGCAACAATCCCATGACTGCAATCATGGAGCAGGAATTCTAACAGTTGCATCTATCTCCCATCAATGCTTTTCAATTTGAGTGTTCTTCTCTATATTTAGATCAACAGAAAGTGCAAATGGCTATCAATGTGTCCCACTCTCATGCCCTCCATACTCTTACAATGGAGAGACCATGAGTCACTGTCATAGATAGCATATCTGAATTTACATCTCTTGCTTCTCTAGCTAAAGAAGTTCATTATGCTGGGCAGAGGAGGTTCATTATGCTGGTGGTTAGGGAATTTCCAGGACTCCAGACCCCAAGCAGAGTATACTCCACTGGTGGTGAAGCAGAAAATGAGATACACTCGTGAGCAAGCAGCTGACTTCAAGAGAGCACCACACAACTGGATCGCAGGATAATCATGCCCCAACCGTTTTTGCAGAAACTGCTACTTTCATGTTGGTAACCTACTTGTAGGGGGGAAATTGGGTGTTTTTTTTGTGTATGTGTGTTTAAATTGCATGATGTTAGGAATGCCTGCATAACCAAGCAAAGCATAGAAGCACATCGGCCATAACGAAGCTAGCCAGAGGCTTAATAGGTGTGTGTGCTTGTGTGTGTTCCCTCTGGGTCTACAAAGGCCAAGGGCTTAATAAGCACTTGGCATTCCAAAGCATGTGGCTAGTGGGTTGCATGTGACTTGTCAGGTCACAGGTTACACACCGGCCTGGTCCGAAGTCTGACAGGCAATTGCTCCAAACAGGGTGTCAGCAACTCACTTGAGCTTTGACTCTTTCCCATGTTCCCTCCTAGCAATTTGCTTTTTCTTTCTATTTGTACATTCCAAGGAGAGAGACTTGGCGATTCTGTGACTCATCCTTTGGTTGTTGGGGGGGGGTGTGGAGAACCCATTTCTGACTCACTATTTTGTAGAAAGTCTTAAAAAGTCATTTTAGTGCACCCTTTAGAAAGAGAGAGAGGGGAAGTGTGTTGGATGTATATCAAATATGCTAGAATAATTGGATTACAATTAAAATGTTCCAAAGCAAAAGAAAGAGAAAGGTTAGTCATCCATGCTGGTTGTCTTTCACTGAGATACCACATTAAGCAGGCTTAACATGCTGCCTTTTCTTTTGAAGTCATCAAAGCATTAAAAGCCCGGCTAGAAATAGCATGGTGTGAACAGGATTGTTGTCAAGGTTTTTTTCTTTTTCTTTTTTTGGTGAGATTTCTTTTCTTTTCTTCTGAGAAAATGGCATAACTTTAAAAAAAAACAAAAAAAACCCACAGGATTTATTGGGCAAAATTATTCCTAGCATTTTCCAAGGGAAAACTCTAACGCGGGAAAGTGATAGCAATAGAATAGGACAAGTAATTGAAATTTGAAGTAATATATGTCGTTTTAGCAGCAAACAAACCCTTCCGTCAGAAAAGAAATGTTCAAAATTATGCCAGTGGCTCCCGGTGAAAACTGTTGTCTTCTGACTGATACGTTTGAAAATGTGGCATGTTATTGTGATATATTAGGGTAAGGGGAGAGGGGTGATACAACTGTCTTTGACATGTAACTCTCTCTTATCATACCAGTAACTCAGGCCAACTCAGCCCTCTAGAAGTTCTCAGACCACAGTTCCCATCATTCCTGACCACTGGCCCTACCGACTGTGTCTGATGGTCTCCTGGCAACACCTGGAAGATCACAGGTTCTTCACCTTTGACTAAGGTGGTGTTCGCATTTGTGACAACCCAAGGTGGATCACAGCTGGCCCTCACAACTCACTCCTCTTGGAGTCTCCATATCTTCAGTACAGTTCCTGAAGTACATACCGTCCAACATTCCTCTGAGGACAATAGGGACACTTCTCAATCCCCCCAAAAAAACTGACCCTCCTCAAACCCCCCTTTTCACCCCACCCCTCACAGAGCATTTCTTATCAGAAGAAGGGCGAGTGCCACCACCATTACAATGGGACACAGCTCAAATGCCAGCCACTGTCCTGAGAAAACCTCTTAATCCCAATTTTATTTTATTCTATTCTTTCATATATTTACACAAAGAAAAACATGCACCGATATATTTTAAAAACACATGAAAACACAAAGCACTTTAAAAAAAATAATCAAGACTCCTTGTGCTCTGCTCCACTCTGCTCCCAGTTTCTTCCCTCCCCGGGTGGCCCTGTCCTTTGCCTGTTCCTCAGAGCCAGTGTGTCATGCAGAGCTAAGCTTCAGTGGCAGAAGCATCTCCTCCTCCTTGCTCATCAGCCACTATGAGCTGTTCAAGGGAGAAGGCCATGAAGAGGCCATGGAGAGGCACTGGGGTGCTCCCTCACAGCTGCCACTGCTGCTGCCACTTGGGGCAAGTACAGCTAATGTGCTTGTCCCAACACTGGCAGCACTGGTGGAGGAAAGAGGGACATTCCGGGATCAAATCAGAAGCCAGATTGGCTTCCATAATTTCAGGACTGGAGAACACTTGGAGAGTATGGAAACACACCAAAGTAATTGCAACAGTCCCCCCAAATGTTACTAACCTGCCAACACATACATGCCAATGTTAGTTGTCCATGGCGTGAAAGGAAGCTTTTACAGTTTACCCTCAAGACAAACTCAAGGTCAGGTTTATCGTTAGGCAGGGTGAAGCAAACACCTCAAGCAGCTGATCCGAAAGAGACAGCTGTCCGCTGTTTAGTTTAGTATTGTGTTTTTACTGTGGAGAGAGGCACTTCTGGGATATTCTGCTTCAGGCATCAATAACTTTGACCAGCCTTGGGCTCTACGTGAGGCTATCTGCTGCTATGACTCAGTGGGGACAGAAATGGAACTTAGCAATAGCTGAAGGCCACCAAGCTAACTGGGAAAAAGATAGTTACAGGTACAGTATCTTACAATGAACTGAATCATTCTCTATATACACATACCTTTTCTTCTTATATCCAAATCTAATACAATATTTTCTCTTCTCAATTTATTCTATCTCATCGAGTGACTATGAGACTTTTTCTTTGTATAATAAATGTGAATAATAATAGTAGCAGTAGTAAAAATAACTTTTAAGATTCCTAGTCAAAGCACAGGCATTGCGAGAGAGCTAGTCACTAGGCAATATTTTATCATGCTGCGGGGGGCGGAGATCAGTCTCTACAGAGACAAGCGTGCCAGAAATTGTGCCATTTTAACCACAGTCATCTTAGTCTGTTAATACTTTTCTGACAGGCACAAAGAGGACTGAAGATAGCTCTGGGAGCATCTCATTGCTGGCAACACAAATAACAATAATCTGTGGATAATAACTCTAGAAAAAGTGGGGGGTTCTTCATGAAAGTTGCTATGATGTAATGGAGCGAGGGAGTCCTGTGCTTGAAGCTAGACTCACTAGGTGGCCTTGGGAAAGACTCTGGTAGGCTAATTGGGAACACATTCCCTTGGATATAAATCCTACATCTTTCAGACAAAGGCATTCCTTAATTATATTTGATACATTTATGCCTTGTCCTTCCTCCAAGGGGTTCAAAGATGCATGTCATACAAAACAGCCTTGTTAGGTAGCTTGAACTGAGACATGCCAAGGTGACCACATGTATGTATGTATGTATGTATGTGTGTGTGTACATAAAAGAAAATGTGTCACAACCCAAGAAATCATCCTTGTTTTCATACTGTAATGTTTTTGCCAATTGCATACAGTCATACTTCGGGATACAGCCGCTTCAGGTTGCGTTTTTTCAGGTTACACACCCGCCAAAACCTGGAAGTACTGAAACGGGTTACTTCCGGATTTCGGCGGTTGCGCATGCGCAGAAGTGCCGAATTGCAACCCGTGTGTGTGCAGACTTGCCGCTGCAGGTTGCAAACGCAGCAGGTTGCAAACGTGCATCCCACACGGATCACGTTCGCAACCCAAGCGTCCACTGTACTGTGTTGTTTGAACACCTCATTCAGTTCCCCTATGCCTGGTTTTCAACCAGGGTGCCATGGGGGTGCCTTAAATGATGCCATGGGCAACAGTGGCCTCTTTTCCTCTTTTCCTTCCTTCCCTCACTCCTCTGATGCCCTCTTGCATCTCTGCCTCCCAAAGGCTTGCACAACTGTTTCTTGCAGCAACCCTGGCTACAAGCTCCCCAGGTGAATGGTGCCTCTGGGGCTGGCCAGGGGGTGCTGGTTGCCATGAACTGAGGTGGTCTTGGAGTAAGCAAGCGAGCAGGTGAAGGAGCTCAGCCAGCCAGTCCACCAACCCTTGCTGTTGGGAATAGACAAACAAATGGGAGGTCAGGCAAGCAGGCAAGCAGCCAAACACCTTGCTGGCCTTTCTTGTGCTTACTGTGTGTAAGACCTGCCTGGGGGCTGAGTGCCTGGTGCTGAAGGGGAGCCTTTCTGCTATACAGGTCCATTGGTGCCGCTGCTGCCATTGCTGCCTCCCAAGGTGAGTAAAATGCTGGCCTCATGCTCACCTTTGGCCAGTCTGCATTGGGCCACTAAGGTTGGAGGCATTCTCTTCCCAGGCCCCTGTGGGGCAGTGTGAGGAGCTGCCCCAAGGAGAGAGGAGAGGAGGCTGAGGGAACACTGCACAAGGGGGGGGTGTTTGAAAAAGGGTGAGAGGCTGCCAGATCTGCAGGCAAGTGGTGACGTAACTGGGCTCCTGAGCCCCACAAGAGAGCCACAAAATGTGGTCAGTCAAGGGAGCCGTGTACTCAAAAAGGTTGCAAGCCTCTGCCCTATGCAGTTGGCATGATAAGGCACTTATTAACCTCTTATAAGCCTCTTCAGACATTCTCAGAGAGTAAACATGGGAGGGAGGGATATGGGGATGAGCTTGCTAGTGCTGATCCCCTCCCCATTATAGTTGTCATCACCATGGGACTGATCAGGGGAGACGGACATTGTTGCTCACCTGGTTTCTCAATGCCATCATCCCTGCTGGCTATCAAGAGGGAGAAGGACAAGGCAGTGGGGAGCTCAGCCTGGTGTGTGTGCAGCGGAAAGAGCATCAGATTGGTTCCGCTGCTGTACCCGCACTGCGCTGAGCTCTCTGCTGCCTTGTCCCTCTCAGTAACTGGCAGCAATGCACGTTGTTGGGAAGACAGGTGAGCAACATTGCCCCATTGTCCTGCTGGCCACTACTGTTCATCACCCTTTGTGAGTGGGAAGTTGACTGAAACAGGGAGCCTCCTGTGCTCATTGAAGCTGCACAGCCTGTATCTGTGTTAGAATTCTGACTTTCCAGAGTTTCTAAAATGTGCAGTGAGGCTTCAGAAATACAGGTTCAACTTATTTTCTTCTGGTTGCAACTCAATATTTCCAAATACCTTATATCAGAAGATGTACCTGTCCCAAGTACAGGTCCTTGCTCCTGCCAACCTAGCAGTTCGAAAGCACGTCAGTGCAAGTAGATAAATAGGTACCGCTCCGGCGGGAAGGTAAACGGCGTTTCCGTGCGCTGTTCTGGTTCCCCAGAAGCAGCTTAGTCATGCTGGCCACATGACCCAGAAGCTGTAAGCTGGCTCCCTCAGCCAATAAAGCGAGATGAGTGACACAACCCCAGAGTCGGCCACGACTGGACCTAATGGTCAGGAATCCCTTTACCTTTTTACCTGTCCCAAGTAGCGCCTGCAGAGGGCTATAGTTGCTGTGTTATCTGGAAGTTCCATATTCACTGATTTGCAGAAAAATTACACCAGGGCAGAATCAATACTTAGATTTAATAAATACCTCCTTTCCCCCCAATTTAAGCTAACATTTCTCCAAGAAGTATGGGGAAAGCAGTATATCAGATTTTCCTACCTTTTCTGAGCACTTAGCTGACTTTCTGAGTGAAACATGCACTTTATCAATACTGATAAATATTGGCCATAGAAGCTCAGTGTCTATAATGATTTCAATCTGCTCTCTTTTCATTGCCTAAAGATGCCACAAATGAAGACATTGAGACAAGGAGAGCAGAGTTGTTATGAAAACTGAATGTGCAGTTCATGTAGGATTGTAATGGGTTGAGCACTTCTTCCTCTAATAGTCTAATACTCTAATAGTCTGTAATGTGGAACAGGTACGTGTGCCACTCGATGGTACCCAGGAAGGTAGACATGACCACACTCATGCCTAGATTCTGTTCCTCCTTTCCATTCTCATCAGCCCTCCCTTTACAGCAGGAATGGGGGGGGAGAGACTGGTGGCCTTCCCAGATGTTGCTAGACAACTCCCACCATCCCTGACCCACAACCTCATTGGCTGGTTGGGCACTGATGGAAATTGACATGTAGAGAACCAGAGGCTGCTATATAGAGCACCTGAACTCCATCCCTGATGACAGAACCATAAAGGAGATCTCGGATGTTTAAAATAACTATCAACCCTTTATTTGTGGGTTCCACCACATCATGGGAGTAGCAGACAACATCTGTTACAATGGTCCTCTGTTTGAGCGAGAGCTCCTTTTGAGCTATTTGAACTCTGTCTAGGATGGTTCAGCTTTCCCACTGTGATGCACATGTCTCAAATTCCTTCACCTTCGCTGTGGTCCAACTGCCTTTCTACCCAAGGGGAGCCAGTCGCTGCTGCCCTTCCAAAGGTTGGGGGGGTCCATGACCATCAACCACAAAGAGGGTTTGCAACAGCCAAACATACAAAACATGGTCTGGATTCAAACTAAGTTCATTTAACTTTTTTAGAGACTTTTTTTAGTCATAACTAAACTGCCACTCTGATTTCAATGGGCCTACGTTCAACTTACTCTGCATGGAACTCCATGTCTCCAAGCATCAGAAAATTTCCCTCTCCCAGGTAATGAGACTTCTTTATGATGAATGACTATGACATACAGCCTTAGTTTTGGTGCCTTCAAGTATGAACAGGAACAGGAAGTGAATTTATAGGGTTTTGTTAAGGCAATGGAAACTATAATGCACTCCGCTCATCCAAACTTGAGTAGCTAATAGTTCACAGACAAATTCATAGATGCAGAAAGATTATTGATGTTTCCCCATTTTATACTGCAGCTATTTCATCTTATGATAAATAAGAAATTTCCCCTCTAAATCTCTGAGTTTTAACAACAAAACTGTTCCAAAAACATACAATACAGTGGAAATCCCCTAATGCTTCTAATGACATATTTGATCCAAGTTAGATCATTCTGCACATTACAGAGTTTTGGCCTCTTTCTGGTTTCGACAGCTGCTTATAGGGCATCTAAGACTTAATTGATATAAAAAGAACGGGCGTGCTGGAACGTGCAGAATGAATCACAGCATTTCATCAGTGAGTCTGGTAGAATTGGTTGTGCTGAAGTGAAAGTTTTTCTTACATCAGAATGACTTCCAGGCCCTTGGGGGGAGGGAAACGCTTCCATGTAGGAGGAAGAGACATGGTTTCCCAATTATCCCCCTCCCCCCACAACTCCTTATCATGCATTTCTGTGACTCTTTTTACAGCAGCTTTCATTTCTCATATGTCTCAGGATTCAGACAAACGTTCATACTGAAGGGTTGGGCAACCTTTTGGGGCCCCAAGGGCCACATAAAGGGGTGAGTGCATGGTTGGGAACTACATGTCAGAGAGCATGTTTTCAGCCAGCCAAGTTCACTCACATACTTATTCATATGCACACTGAGGTAGACAGGGGAGCAGGAATGCATTCTTCACTAACTCAGTTGTTCCCCTGTAACAGATTTATGATCCGTGGGGCCTGTGCACAGCCCTTTGGGGAGGACCTATTTATTCACCTTAATAAACATGACTATGTCTAGGAGGGGGTGGGAATTGACACAGCTAAATGCATAAGAATGAGATAGTTAACAGCAACATCTTTCCACTAGTATATTATTAATTTTTTTGTTGTTTCTGATTAATGATATACACATATGTAGAAGCAAAAGGAAAACACTTCTCTTCCTCTAAAAATGAACCTTATTTAAAGGAACAAAATGAATGAAAGTTTGTTAAATATTCATAAAATGTATACGTGTTTTCTTTCACATTCCCTTCACAGAAGGTTGTTACTTGTCATGATTTACCTCTTGTAGTGAAGAACCTTTGTTTGCTAACGTTGCTGAACTCCTTAAATGCTCTTGAGATATAGTAGAACGTAAGTAGATTTTGGCACTTAAATGATCTTTCCCCAGTTGCTTCCAATGGCGGAAGGTATCTTGGGTGTCCAGTGGCCCACAGACTGGTCAGTGTGAGAAGTTGATATGTACAGCAAGAAGTTGATATGTACAGTTGATAAGTAGTAGAAGGGCATGGGCAGAGGTGATGGAGCTAGTGGTGGTGGAGTGCACCAGCTGGAACTTCAAACCATCATCTTGAAAGTCATTTAGTGCAGATCATGGTCCATTTAGAGGAAGCGTGGCAGTTTTAGAATGGAGGTATCACTAAGTCCTGTATGAGTCTAGAACTGAAATCTGAAGCTTTAGGGAAAACGAGGACCTTCCTTAAAGATGCCCATGTAGTTATCTGAAGAAATAAATCAGACAGGATTTGTCACAATGAAGAATTTGGAAATTTGGGCATAAATAAGGGGTTGGCAGAAGGGGTTAGTGAGGTTGATGGAGCTGGGGATGGGATGCAATAGGAAACCACTTTGAGAGGGATATATCACCTTGAAAAGAGCTTTAGCCTTTAGTCCCCTCCCCTCCCTTCCTCCTTAAATTGCCTTCCTGAATTGAACAGCTCTAGCCTAGAAGTCATTCCTTGGCTACATGCAACAAGGAAAATCTCCCAATGTATCCATCCAATCCAGTCTAATGCAGATAGGCTTATATGGGTCTGAGATTCATATTATATTTTTATTTCAACATTGTATACTCTGTCATACACTGACAACAATGCTACCAGGATCAAGTGTTTAAAAAGTGTTTTGAGCGACAACTCAAAAGAAATGATCTCAGCCCTTGATCTACTTTCAGCAACACAATGCTAAAAAAACACAACTTCTGAAAATGTGTGTGTGTGTGCGTATTCTGAAGCATTTGTGCAACCACATGCTAAGTTCAGTCTGCATTTACAGTTTTAGTTATATAAATGGTCTTTATTTACAGAGGAAAATATGTTTAGCTTTAGTTTGTCAGTCTGATGGGGCACAAGAAACTAAATTAATGGCAGAGAGGGGGAGAGGGAGAAAAAATTATTCCTGAGTAGCTTAAAACAGCAGACAAGCTGTTGATCAGAGTGCTGGAAGACATGACAAAGATCAAATGTTATCAGGGGGAGGGAACCCCACAAACCGAAGATTTCTTTCCTTTGAGTCATGTCTGTGGCTCTCCTGCATAGGCTGATTCAATTAGAGGAACAACTCTATTATTATTCAACCACATAATCACATTATGGGTTGATTACTGGACTATGATCCTGAACACACACATACAGAGCCTTGCTTCCTTCAGTGGTGTTCTCCTAATGTCTATATTTATAGGTTTGTGTTTTGTCCTTTAGCCACGGCAAAGATATTAGAGCAGTGAGTTAGGAAACTTTAGTCTATCACAGGTCAATGCTTTGAAATATCTGGATCCATTAAAGATCAGAAACAGGCCAGTTTCTTGTCCAAAAGTGTGTGAGAGAGGAGAGGAAACGCCCTCCAGACTTCTTCTTGCTAAATAAGTTGTTTGTATAAACCTATGAGCCCCAGACAAACATAATTACTGAGATATCAATTCTGCAGGGAATGCTATAGACAACTTATGTTTAACCATTGGATTTATAGATCTATAGACTCTGTAGCTGAGCTTCCTGGGACCACTACTTGCATTGATTGCTACTCCCCCATGATTCCACCTCATGCTACTCTGATTATTTAAGAGTGGGAGAAACCATAACAAGAGTGATTACTGTAGCCCAGAGGTTACACCTACACTTCTCACATTAGATGGAGACAGTTCCCATTCAGAGGTTGTGATCTAAAGAAAGTGAATGGTGCTTCATGCCTCCCACATTAATGGGAGTTAAGTTAGTCACAAGTGTAACTTCCGTGGGATTTAAGCCCAGTGAACTGTTCCATTCCAAGTGACTGCCTCAACAGTCTGAGGGTTCTGATCCTACGTTCCAAAGGTACCCTGGACAGCTCCTTTCAGACTGGAAACTCTACAAGAGCAGAGCTCAAATGTTGTTTCAGCACAAGTTTACCTCAGCCTTAAATAGGAGCTGCAACTCTATCAAACTCTGCCCTCAGTCAAAGAAGCCTCTTCCTGGTTTAAGAGTTATTGGCTCCAATAGATTGTGGGTCAGCGAGGACTTCTGCAAACAGACGACTCAAATCCCAAGCAGCCGGTCATCAAGACTGCTTACACAGTCATGCCTGCCTGACATCAAGAGATGTACTGCATTATGTTCCTTCAGAGCTTTCTCTGGGCCTTTGGGGACAATTTAATGGCAGCTACTTAAGTGTGCAAGGAGAGGGAATGAAGTACCACAATAATTCAGACAAAGAGAAGAGGAGCTCCATTGTTTACTGAAGAAAAATGTTCATTGCGGGGGTGCAATTAGTGCCAGCATCGTCCGTTAAGAGTTTGGGTGTAATCTTCGATACCTCCCTCTCTATGGAGGCACAGATTACAGCTATAACAAAAGCGGCATTTTTTCATCTCTGCCAAGCTAAGCAGTTGGCTCCTTATCTCTCTCGCCCTGACCTAGCCACTGTGATCCACGCGACGGTCACCTCCAGACTGGATTATTGTAACTCGCTCTACGTGGGGCTGCCCTTGAGACTGACCCAGAAACTCCAGCGGGTGCAAAATGCCATGGCGAGACTCCTTATGGGGTCTTCGCTGCGAGATCATATTCATCCAGTACTATACAAGCTGCACTGGCTCCCGGTGGAGTACAGGATCAGGTTCAAGGTGCTGGTTTTAACCTTTAAAGCCCTATACGGCCTAGGACCCTCGTACCTACGGGACCGCCTCTCCTGGTATGCCCCACAGAGAAATTTACGGTCTGCAAATAAAAACATCCTAAAGATCCCAGGCCACAGAGAGGTTAGGCTGGCCTCAACTAGAGCCAGGGCTTTCTCGGCCACGACTCCAATCTGGTGGAACACTCTGTCACAAGAGACTAGGGCTCTGCGGGACCTGTCATCTTTCCGCAGGGCCTGCAAGACAGAGCTGTTCCACCAGGCCTTTGGTCAGGGCGCAGCCTGACGCCCTCCTCTGGCAACCTACACAGAATTTTGCTTGATGGTTGCCATTAATTTGATTTTAATTAATTTTATAATGAATGTTTTTAGAATGTTGAACTATTTTGACTGTTGTTAGCCGCCCTGAGCCCAGCTTCGGCTGGGGAGGGCGGGATATAAATAAAATTTATTATTATTATTATTATTATTGCTGTCGCTCTGCTGTTTCAGAGTTCAAAACGTCTTCTTGAGGATCTGTGAAGGCTTATGGATTTCATAAACTCCAAAACCTTGTTCTGAAAAACTGAACTCAGAAAACAGCTTCAAACAGCTACTTGACTTTGACATCGTATGAATTACTGGCATGTAGGTGAATAAGTAAACTGCCTCCACTGAAAATGCATTGCTGATGAAAGTGCTCTCTGCACTTTTGATCGGTGATTACTCATTCACATGTACGAAACATCACCCAATGTTACAGACATTGTCCAATGAACATGTACATCTGAAGCTCATTAAGTAGGAAAGGGGATGCAAGAAGGGTGGTAATAGCTTTTCATTGTTTTTATCTGATAAGATACTTAAATGCTAAATATTGTGATCGGGATCTAACCTGAAAGTGGTGTACCCAGTTAGAATTGAGAATGATGGTCAGGAAAAGGATTCAAGCACCTGTTGAACTAAGTGGAAAATAATGCATTTGGAGAAAGGATGGGTGAATCTTCCAATTCCAGTGTTTCTCATTTTCTAGTCTTAAATTTAGCACTCCACATTTTCACATCAGTTTGCAATTTTTAAAACAACCATCAGAATTTTGGTGTGAATTTCTCTTAATATATACACTTGTGTGCAATTTTGCATGATAGATACAATTTTACATAGCAATGTTCCCATAGCAACGTTTCTTCAAGGCAATTTCTCCCAATATATGCATTTTTATGCACACTTTATCCTAGTGTGTGTGTTTTTGTACACATTACTTTTCTGGAGAACTGCACTGCAAAATTCAGGGAAGGTTGACTACACTGGGATTCTTGTGTTGTTTCAGAAACTTCAAGTTAGATAGATTTCCCTTTAAATCTGAACTGAATCAGATTTTTTCCCATCCCTAATAAGGAGTGGAGAAGGCTTCATATGTTCCATATAAAGCAGCCTTATTCTGAGTTGGACCACACAGTTGCACTGATTTCCATCTGCTTTCTTTATAAGACATATGGATATGGATGATATAAGGCCACCTCAGCTCAATTTCAAGATGTGCACATTTATGAAATAAACAAATAAATATTGCCAGGAGGTGAATTTTTCTCTCACGGAAACCTAAATCAGATATTACAGCTCGTCTATTAACAGTGCATTTCAGAAACTGCAGCAGTTTTGTGTTGGTTTGATCCAAGGCCAATTGCTTGACCCATGAATGAATGGACTGAGAAAATCTCAGAAGGTTTATGAAACACAAGAGGTCTAAAGCAGTCAACACCCAGTGAATTCAAATGCCTTCATTCATGAATGTTCAGACGCTCGTGATGTTTCCCAGTAAATTCCCAGCTACAATCCCCCTAGCTAAGGGAAAGAAGAGGGAAAGGAATTTAATGTGTTTGACATCCAACAGACAATATTATTTCAAAATATGGAGAACGTCTCCTTTTCTGGAAGGCTTAAAAAGCAGAAAGGACACATCTGCAGTTCCCTTTTCTTTGTTTTTGTTATTTTAATGCATGGCCATTGCCAAATATAATGCATTTAAAGCATTGCCAGATATCCTGTCTTTAAAGACCACCATGGTTCCATGGAAAGGAACACCCCTCTTCTTCTTCTTATGTGTTGCCTCATTAAAAGGCAGGATGCGGATCTGGAAACTGAAGAAACCACAGGGTTTATCTTCGCTTCCCTTATGCAGGTTTACTCAGAACAAATCTTACTAAATTTGATGGAACTTTTCCCCTCCCCACCACCATCCCCAAAAATGTGTGTAGAATTTCAGACTTAGTCACCGAAATTAAGTTCAGAAGCATTATCCAACATGGCGGTATGGTGGAGAACAGGAAGTACAAGCGATTGACATTTTCTGCTCTCTATTGCTTGGAACATTCAGAGTTCAACTTTGTTATCTATCCCCCCTCAACCACCAAATAAAAAAGAATTTCAGATGGACAAGCTTCTGCTGTGCTTTCTCACCAAAACAAACAGGAAATATAATCTGTCAGCATGTTTGGCCCAATCCCAAATCTCAGTGTCTCAAGGAACAATCCCAGTCAGCCCAAGACATAATCCCATCCCACCCCCACCAAAGTATGTCTGCTTTCCTGTTCACATGACCATCATCTGAAAAATCATAAGACGTTCTTCCAAAGAATGAACGCAAAGCAAAAACAAAAACACCCTATTTCCATTTCCTGGTCTTTGAAGCATGCGCCCTGTCCTCAGACCACTACAAACCCAACAGGCGCAGTGGAAGTACATAATTAGAGATCACTGCAGATCCTTTTAAGCACCGCAAGGCAGATACAATGTCCCTTTGGAAACTGTGTCAAGTAGTAACCATAGACAGCCAAGAGCACTTTAGAAAATGTGCAGCACAAGTGAATAGGAGTAAATGAGTTAAAGCTTATTGACTTGCTTATTTACTTCAGTATACCTGAAGGAGTGTCTCCACCCCCATCATTCAGCCTGGACACTGAGGTCCAGCGCCGAGGGCTTTCTGGCGGTTCCCTCACTGTAAGAAGTGAGGCTACAGGGAACCAGGCAGAGGGCCTTCTTGGTAGCGGCACCTGCCCTGTGGAATGCCCTCCCATCAGATGTCAAGGAAATAAACAACTATCTGACTTTTAGAAGACATCTGAAGGCAGTCCTGTTTAGGGAAGTTTTTAATGTTTGATGTTTTATCGCTTTTTATTATTATTACTAATATTCTGTTGGAAGCTGCCTAGAGTGGCTGGGGAAACCCAGCCAGATGGGTGGGGTATAAATAAATAAGTTGTTATTATTATTGTTGTTGTTGTTGTTGTTATGCCACTTACTTCCACCCATCCACCGCCCCCGACATACACAAAAAATTAAAGGGGAAGCAATAAAATCAAAATTGTACCAGTTATTAGAAGCTCTGTCTGAACATTATCTAAGCAGTGCCCTGAGGGGAATGGCATCACATGCATCCAACTGGTGTGTGAGCTCATTCCACATTATCCTTGAAAAAGCAGGAGTTCTGATCACATGTTCAGGTAACACTTATTCTAATAAGATCTGGACAGGGCTCAAGTAATAAACATCCATACATGACGCAGCTGAGGTGGTGTGGGTCTTCTTTTCTTCCCTCTTCCTCACACTAGAAAGGCAGGCATTCAAAACAAAACTTGAGCAGTTTGGAAAAATAACAACCCTGTTTTGATCTGCCAACTTCAAGAAGTCTTCATGTGCCTCCTCCACGAGAGGGCCAGAGGATAGCAATACGAGAACAGGCCTTTTTTGCAGTGCCTCCTCATTTGTGGGATGCGCTCCCCAGGGAGATTCAGCTGGCACCTTCATTATACACCTTTAGGTGCCAGGTGATGTCAGGGACTAAACAGAGGAAGAAAGTTGGAGACCGCCTTCCCAGCCTGACCCTTCCAGAGAAGAGGAAGACAGTTCAGAACTAGAACAGAGGTTTGAAGGAAGTCACAGCTCAGAGGAAGATGAGGGGGGGGGGGAAGCTGGGAAATAATAGGAGAAGAGCAGCTGGCCGACATGTTATCACTAAAAAGCATTCCAGACCCACCATCTCCCAGAACCCGGCGAGTCTTAAAAGAAGGAGAGCAACGAGCCTGAAGGCAGAGGGCACTTAGTGGTACCCGTAGAGGTGATGATGATGACAAATGAGGAAGGTGGAGATTAACTCAGGACAACGCCATTTTCCAAGAGGCTATGTTCTAAGCCTCTCGCTGTAAATATTGAATAAAAAGCAAGCGGTAAGGACTTTTCCTTGTCTTTGTACGTTCCTGGCAACCAGCCGTGGGAGTTGATTACAGCCGCCTGACAGGCAAAAACTTTCCTCTTTAGCTAGGCCTTTGACTGATTGACATCCAATGCCCTTTTAAAATGTGTTGTGTATGTTCTTGTTATGTATATATTGTGATTTTATGTTGAGATCTAGGGCTGTATACAAATTTAATAAATAATAAATAAACAAGTATCCAAAGTGTGTGTCTTAATGAAGCTATGCTAAAGACAGCCCTACGTCTAGACTGAATTCAGCCACCTGTCTATTCAATCCTATACAGTGGTAACTCGGGATGCGAACGGGATCTGTTCCAGAGCCCCATTCACAACCTGAAGCAAACGTAAGACACGACTGTGTGGCTGCACGTGCGCAGGTCTCATTTTGCCGCTTCCGCGCATGTGCATGACGTCATTTTGAGCGTCTGCGTCTGCGCGAGCGACGAAACCCGGAAGTAACGCGCTCCGTTACTTCTGGGTCGCCGTGGAGTGCAGCCCGAAAATATTTAAGCTGCAGCGTATTCATCCCAAGGTATGACTGTACATATGTGTCTACCCACAACACAGGTCCTATGTAGTTCAGTAGGGCTTATTTGCCCATGCGTATAAGATTGCAGCCTGCATGCCATTTCGAAAGGGAAGGCTCCCTGCTTATTCTCTGCCCTTAAAGTTATTCTCTGAAAACAAATCTCCATTGCCTCCAGCAAATAAAGGGAACCCTGCACATCCACCGATACACGCTGCCTGAAATGCCAGGATTTTTAAAAACAGAAACCAGCAACTCCCTACTTGGCTGGGTTTCTTCTTATCTTGTACGCTTTAACATACTCCAGGAGCCTGCTACAGACAGCACTGAGCGAAAGCAGCCTCAAATTAGTCTAGCAAAGAGAAAAGGGGGTGTGATGGGAGGAGGAGACGATTGCTCACTTTCTGCATCTATTCCTGCCAGCTGTCCACTCTGGCATATAGCTGGCCAAAGCAACTCTCTCACAGCATTACAGAAAGCGGGAGGAGGCTAGGCTGGAGGAAACAGCGGAAGAGCAGAACCCAATAGCAGGAGAACAAAACACCAGAGAAGCTTGAATCGCTGGCTTTCTGCTATAAGAGGATGCACACACAACGCCTCTCATTCTAAACTGGAATGTCAACGTTTGAACATAAAATTCCCCATAATAGTACTCTAATGTGACGGGGTTTTTAAAAGCATTCGAGGAAACATCTGTTTATGGAGTGTTCTGGAGGAAAACATGAAATGAGGTGGCTTCATTAACATTTTCAAAAAAAAAAAATCCCCCAAATACCAAGCTTTCCGTTAATGGTATGAGCAAGACCACTTTGCTAATAGCATCTGTAAATTTCATTAAAAACACACACACATACACATTTGCTTATGGGCCCCAATATGCACCTAAACAATGCTATTACATTAGATTGCTTTGTGGCATAAGTTTAACTGATTTTTTTGAATAAGGGCCGGCTAATTCAAGAGGCCCCAAACATGTTTCCTAGAATCTTTACCAAAGTATATCAGGCAGAAATTAAGTTTATAATAGTATCCCAAAATTATTGTAATGGTGGGAAATAGTTTGAAAACTAATGACTGTTCCCGGGGGTGGTGGATGGGGAGGTTGTAGAAATTGAAAATGGGTCATTGGTACAGCTCAACTTCAGGTTATGACACTGGAAGTGTAACCCCAAATATTTAAAAGATGTTCCAGGGTCAGAAAACTGAAATCTCTTTCCAAAACTAGTCAATTGTTTGGGTTGATATCATACCCAGAGCAGATCCAGTGAAATTTAATGAGATGAAAGTTCCTCCCTTTATTTCAATGGGTCTGAGTATGGATAACATTGGCTATCATCAATGCTAATTATTTATAGGCCTGACCCAGGATATTTTGGCCTTTGGCTGATTAATATTCTATTGGCTTTTAAAAGTGTTTGAGAAAGGGAGTTATTATTTTGCTCTGTTTTGTTTTTGTTCTAAATTATTTATGTGTGCTTTTATCTTGTATTTTTATCTTGCGAACCGCCCTGAGACCTTCGGAAGAAGGGCAGTATATTAATACAGTCATTTGTTGTTGTTTAGTCATTTAGTCGTGTCCGACTCTTCGTGACCCCATGGAACAGAGCACGCCAGGCACTCCTGTCTTTCACTGCCTCCCACAGTTTGGTCAAACTCATGCTGGTAGCTTCAAGAACACTATCCAACCATCTCGTCCTCTGTCGTCTCCTTCTCCTTGTGCCCTCCATCTTCCCCAACATCAAGATCTTTTCCAGGGAGTCTTCTCTTCTCATGAGGTGGCCAAAGTACTGGAGCCTCAGCTTCAGGATCTGTCCTTCCAGTGAAGGGCTGATTTTCTTCAGAATAAATAGGCTTGATCTTCTTGCAATCCATGGGACTCTCAAGAGTCTCCTCCAGCACCATAATTCAAAAGCATCAATTCTTCGGCGATCAGCCTTTATGGTCCAGCTCTCACTTCCATACATCACTACTGGGAAAACCATAGCTTTTACTATACAGACCTTTGTTGGCAAGGTGATGTCTCTACTTTTTAAGATGCTGTCCATGGACAAAACTCCATGGACAAAGACAACAGACAATACAGTCATACCTCGGAATACGCTTCAGGATAAGTATTTTCAGGTTGTGCTCCACGGCAACCTGGAAGTAACGGAATGCATTACTTCTGGGTTTCACTCCTTGCGCATGCGCCGACGGTAAAAATGATGTCACGTGCATGCGCGGAAGCGGCGAAACGCGACCCGCGCATGGACAATGGAACCCAGGGGTGCAAACTTGAATAATTTTTTGTGGGGGCCCAGGTAGGGCCTGCTCTGCAAATTCAAACACATGATACAGTGCACACATTTGATTTGAATGAGAATGCCCATCAACTTTGTGGTGGCCCAGCTCCCTCAAATATTTTATTATGTGGGCCGAAGCCCCATGGCCCATAGGAATTGGCTCCTATGATGGAGCCTTGTGTGACAGTTGCAAAGAAAGAAAAGAAAATAGCTGGATCCATTTTTATTCTAGGGGGAAAGTACAGGTCAATAGCCAAAGGTCCAGCTGTGTTTGCTTGAAGCACAGTCAGGCAACAAAGGTGCGTTCCTTGCAAGCTGACTATGGCAACCACTCTGTAGACAATCTTCTGCACACATCCATGAGAAATAGTTTCACTCACTGTGGGAAACAGGAAATTGCAGAAGAACATTCCTTTAAACAGTTTCTGGGGAATTACTGCTTTGAGATTACCATTATTTTTTCATGAACAGGACTGTAAATATGTAATGGAACATAAATATTTTGTATTTAGACTAATAAAAAATTCAACCACATAAAAGATGCATGTTCACTAAAAAATAATTGGCTTCTGTCGCATCATGTAAAAGGCAACAGCATACAAGCCAACTGGCCATACAAGAAGTCAAATATTTATAGAGCTGGACAAATACCATCAGTTGGTATGGATAGGGGAAATTTCAAGCTGTATTTACAACCATTTCTTTAAAAAGAACCAACGTGTCTTACTTATGGAATGTAACATCCAAGTCCCACTATTTGAATTGCAAGAAATATACTATTTCCAAGTGGGTGGGTGTTAAAAGAAGAAGAAGTAATGTTTGGGGGCAAACTTGCCTCAGAGGTAGTGTTCTTCAAGACCGGTATTACTCCCTCCCTTCCCACCATCATTGTGTCAAGGGGGTATTTCACTAGTCATTTAAACTGAAAGGGTCCTTGCATTGCTTTCTGCAGCCAGAGAGGGCTCATAAATGTGGAGTGGGGGCAGTGGCATTCCCCCAGCAGGAACAGTTTAATTATTGCAACGTGTTATGTACAGGGCTGCCTCTGAAAATGGTTCAGAAACTTCAGCTAGTGCAGAATTGGTCAGCCAGGTTAGATAGGTAGATAGATAGATAGATGATAGATAGATGATAGATAGATAGATAGATGATAGATAGATGATTGATAGATGATAGATAGATGATAGATTAGATAGATGATAGATAGATAGATAGATAGATAGATAGATAGATAGATAGATAGATAGATGATAGATAGATAGATAGATGATAGATAGATAGATAGATAGATAGATAGATAGATAGATAGATAGATAGATAGATAGATGATAGATAGATAGATGATAGATAGATAGATAGATGATAGATAGATAGATAGATAGATAGATAGATGATAGATAGATAGATAGATAGATAGATAGATAGATAGATAGATAGATAGATAGATAGATGATAGATAGATATAGATAGATAGATAGATGATAGATAGATAGATAGACAGATAGAGAGATAGATAGATAGATAGATGATAGATAGATAGATAGATAGATAGATAGATAGATAGATAGATAGATGATATAGATCTCCCCCTCTCTGGTCCTGCACCAAACATGCCTCTTCTTCAGGGCTTACACCATCTTAAGATCCACCAGGCTGGGTCCCAGTTGAGCCAAGATGTTGGAGATATGCCGGCATATCTCCAGCTGTACCGAAGATGATATCCACTCATCCCATTGCTCCCTAAATCTTGTATATATACATTTTTTAAAAATTGTGTGCTGCAGGTAAATAAGCAAAATACACAACCATTAGTGAGTTACAATCTGCTAAACCCATAAATCTAATCTTAGATGATGACAGATTAGAAAAATCCACAGATGTTCCATTTGCTTTTATTTGGCCATTAAAATTATTATGTTTTTGTATCAGAATTATCCATCACATTTTTGTGGTTGCCTGTATTAAAACAAAATTGATACAATACGGAAATATTTGGCAGGGCTTCTCCAAATGATGAGCCAACTAGAGCCATATATCAGCATCCCACCCTGCATGATTTTATGACACTCATGTCTGTGTGGAGGACCACCAGTGGTCTGCATCTATGATTAAATCATTTAAACACACACACACACACACACACACAAAAAAAAAAACTGGGCCATGTTCCAGCAAGCTGTGTAATCTTCCAGCAGATAATCATATTTGCATTCAGAGGTTCCACTTAATGATTCTTCCACACCCTCTTGCCCTGATGCAGCAATGTTTTTCAGTACTTAGCAATGTGAAAATTGCAATGGAACTGTTCATGAACCACCAGTCTCATACACATACTATATTGCCATGATGGATCACAGTCCCATATGCTAATACTGTAACATCAAATTAGCACTCAGCTTCATGGAACGTAAAGGACAAGCATATTTGTGCATTATTACTTTACAACAATATTTTATCTAGAAATAGGCTGTTGTTGCAGTCTCCTCAAAGTGTGGAGAGCAACGTATCACTTGACTAACTCACCAGATGATTGATTTCCTGCCTTTCTAAGCTGCCCTGTCAACACAGTCATTTAATGTGCTTCCAGAAGAAAAGGATTTCATCAGGGAAATGTAATGAAATGTAGAAAGCAAAGTGCAATAAACAATTAGCACTTGTTGAATTCTGGATAACTTGGGAAGAGCAATGTGCATTACTATTGTTCAAATATGTGACATCGGCACTAAATTATATTCGTGGATCTGTTGCTTGGGCCTTGCTGTTCAAACAGATCCAAGAATTTCCTTCGATGTGCCAACCACCAGGATCATAAGCAAACTCATCAGCTTCAGTGTTGCAGCTGTCCAGCACATGTTCTTTAATGTGGTTTCTGAAAAAAGAAGCAGTTCGATCCTCATAACAGCAAGACTCTGTATCTAAAGATGGCACAGTTATGTATAAGATACAGAGTCTTGCTGTTATGAGGATTCTAATTTTGTCTGTCTGTTTGTTTGGTGTCTTCTCTCTCTCTCTCACACACACACACACACACAAACAAACACAAACAAACACACAGTGAATCTGTACGATGTGGGGAACATGGCCAACCCTCAACAAAATTTAGGGATGCGCATGCCGCATTCTGATATGAGTCCCAATGTGGTGCAAATCTGACCTGCACCTGGGCCCCAAATTGAATTGCTAGTGGGGTGGTCTTGCACAGTTTAATTAGAGTTTTAAACATGTAGTCAGGAGGGGGTAGAAGCAGTAATAGTTGGCAGCGCAGCACAGCATTGCAAATCTGGCTTTCCAATGCCGCATGCTGCTGCCAGTTACCGAGAGGAAGAGAAGGGAAAGGAGGAGACAAGGCAGCAGGGAGCTGAGTGTGATATGGGCGCAGTGGCAGGAGCATTGGATTGGCTCCACCACACACCCTCACCTAGCTCCCCACTGCCTTAAACCTCCTCTCAGCAACTAGTAGTAATGTGCAGCATTAGGAAGCCTGCTTAGCAACACCCTGCTACCCACTTTCAGCCTCTACTGCTTCTCCCAGGGTAGGGTGGGAGAGGGTCCCAATGCTCTCTTCCAGGCTTCCATTTCTGGAATAGAAATCATGGCAAACATGCAGTGGGAGACAGCAGAGAAGTGAAATAGTTTCTTCAACCCAATAATAAAAGTGTATGAAATTCTACTCCAATAAAGCAACTGGAAAGAAATGTGATTTAATATCAATGATATACAGTGGTACCTCGGGTTAAGTACTTAATTCGTTCCGGAGGTCCGTTCTTAACCTGAAACTGTTCTTAACCTGAAGCACCACTTTAGCTAATGGGGCCTCCTGCTGCCGCCGCGCTGCCGGAGCACGATTTCTGTTCTTATCCTGAAGCAAAGTTATTAACCTGAAGCACTATTTCTGGGTTAGTGGAGTCTGTAACCTGAAGCGTATGTAACCTGAAGCATATGTAACCCGAGGTACCACTGTATGCTTTACTGTGCAATGCTGTGTTCTGATTTGAAAGCCTCTCATTTTTGCAGCATAACTGGTTGGGGGACTAAGGATGTCAAGTACTTGGTCAGAACACAATACAGGGCCATCAGGCTGTATTTGGTTCAATGTCTCACAAGATTTCACCAGTCACACTTCACTTTAGATATAACTTCAAGGGTGATAAGTAATAGGTGAGTGCACCAACCACAATATTCATCTGAGTCAGCACTTCAGAAAACAGTCTCTATTGGTATGAGGCACTTTGAAGGTTGGCTCATTAGATGCAGGGTCCATTTGAAACAACTTCACACACACAAACACACTTCATTAGGACAGTTTTTAAAAAAAAAATGGCTGTAACATTTTCCTCATTTTGACAGAAGTGGATGGAATTTGCAGGCAAGCAACATATAAGCCCCTCCGAAAAGGACAAAGCCTGCCTATTTCATTTTAATTTATTTATGTGTTTATTTCAAAAAGTATTTCGATGAAATTTTCAGAAAAGGTCACCCCTTCTGAGGATATGATACCTGAAGATTGACCTGCAAGAGAATTGCCCATATTTTTTGTGGGAAATTACAGACACAAGGGAAGTACTACTGGGTAAGAAACCTGCCAAATTGCAGAGAAATAAGCCCAGTGGTTTTTTATATTAAGGCATATTTAAATTTGTGGGAAGAACTGAATTTTGGTTGTTTCATTTTTATAGAAAGCCAGATCGGTCTCCACATACCTAGATCCCAAAGTAAGCTTTTGCCCTTGTAGGTGAGACTGACTAGGAGCAGAACCAGCTTGAGATTCTCCTCAAGGAAATTGAGTTTAACTATTTGAGCACCCTTCTCTTTTCCTCAAATGCCCATATAGTAGACAGTCTTTAGGAGAGTTGGTTCCCAAACCATATAGCACAAGCATTTATTTTTAAGACAGCAAAGGGAGTTAATTCACTGAGGGCACTAAATATAGTAAGTGATCCGATAGTGCTGTTCAATAAATGCTGCACAATAAGCGGTGCTTGAATGTGGCAATGGTGAGATGTCAGGTTAAAGGGAGTTCCTTAGGAAGAGGGATTGGTTGCTAAACCACTCTGGGAACTGTAGCTCTGTGTGGGGCATAATTGTCTCCTAACAACTCTCAACACACTTAAACTGCAGTTCCCAGGATTATTTGTGGGAAGCCATGACAGTTAAAGTGATGCTGTAAAGTGCTTTAAATATATGTGCTGCAAGTGCGGCTGAAAATTGGCAGCAAAAAACAACAGTACCAACAGCACCAACCAGGTCCATAAGGGTGCTCGTTGTTCAGCGATCCACCACTATATGCAACCATGCCAAAAATGGATTCTCCATGCTCCTCCTCGTTGAGGCTCAACATTCACCTCCTTAATGTTGCTGCAACAATGAATACAGTTCCTAGCTCTTTGGCTTGCAGCGCAGCGTCCCTCCCATTGCCCCTCCTCTAAAATTCCTAACCTTCATTCTTTTCATTTGCACTGCTTACTCTTACTGCATTTACCGGCTTGATTTTACTTTGGGGAGTGAACCGCCCAGTTTCTGATTACTTTGTTTTCTAACCACTGAGCTCTGCAAAGGAAATAATAGTAGTTTTCCATTCTGGTTATAAAAGGGCAGAGTAACCCCCCCAGATAAAACAAATAGCAATTCCGAAAGTCTTCTGGGGCTTGCATCATATCCTTACATGAGTTCAATGGACTGAACAGAAGGTGAACTTTGATCCATGTCTGCTCCTTTGCATGCTTGGTTACAGCGTTGTTTTGAGTTACGGAAAAGGAAGTGCGGGAAGAAAACACTGCAGCAATAGCCGTCCACAAAATAAAAGGTGTGAGAATTTTGTAGGGAGCTGCAGCATTTTTGTACGACTTGTAGCTCCCCTTTGCAGATTGAAGGCGGCTCGCTCTGTCAACCAGCCAGGCATTTGCAGAGGCTGATAGCGATTAAGATATTTTACAAGGGATGATACATTTTAAGAAATAATAAATCTGGCTCCCCAGCTGGTCACCATCTGCGGTACGTTTGATGTGAAATAATCTACATCGTTGCTGTATGGGCTCACACAGATGACGCAGGCTCCTACTGGCTACAAGGGGAGATGACATCACAGGAGTGTCATGAAAGCCCTGTGCTGTGTCCAGAGGTGAAGAAAAGCTCTTCTGTCTCAATAGTAAAAGCCCTTTTCGCTTCAGCGTTCGTGTTGGCAGCACAGTGGCTACTGCCAGAACTTTGAAGTCCATCAACTGTGGGATGCATCTTTAAAAATTCAGCTGCCGCTGCACAGGCTGCAGGGAAGCCAACCAGCTAACCTAAGCCCAGTCAAGAGTTGGTATGGTGGGCATTGGTTGAGGGCTCACACTCCAGCAAGGAACCCACTGACAAGAGCAGGCATCCCTGGTGGTTTGCTTCTACTGCACTGACCTCTCTCCCCTCTCTCTCCTGGTAAGCAACTTTGACCCGCCTGCCATGAAACTAGTGCAGCAGCTCTGCCCCATCCAGTGAGCTGCATCTGCAAACTACTAGAAAGGGTGCTATTGGAAAGGCATACTGTATAAGCTAAACTCTTTCCATTTTGAAGATGCCTATTGCAAGATGCCTCGTGAGAGTCCCATGGGCTGCAAGAAGATCAAACCTCTCCATTCTGAAGGAAATCAGCCCTAATTGCTCACTGGAAGGGCAGATCATGAAGCTGAGGCTCCAATACTTTGGCCACCTCATGAGAAGAGAAGACTCCCTGGAAAAGACCCTGATGTTGGGAAAGATCCCTGGAAAAGACCCTGATGTTGGGAAAGATCAAGGAGAAGGGGACGACAGGGGGCGAGATGGTTGGAGAGTGTTCTTGAAGCTATCAACATGAGTTTGACCAAACTGCGGGAGGCAGTGGAAGACAGGAGTGCCTGGTGTGCTCTGGTCCATGGGGTCATGAAGAGCCGGACACGACTAAACGGCTAAACAACAAATTGCAATGTACCTGAAGGCTACTGGTGTAATTCAGTAGACATACCAGGGGTGCCAACTTGAATAAAATATTGGGGGGTAATCCCCCCACATAATTGATCATGAAACATGGCACATGAATACCATTTGCTCATCAACTGGGGGGTGGGGCTCAGCCCCCTCAAATATTATATGGGGACACGAAGGGACCTTGCCCCCTAGAAGTTGGTTCCTATGAAGCATACCAAAATGCCAACCAATCCCTGTCTGCATTGCATTATTATTATAGAGGTTAGCCGTGCATGTAATATATTCCAAGATCACCTTTTTCTGCAAGCATAGCATACCAGCCAAGAAGGCTGCCGTATTAAATATTTACATATAGAAATTCCATAGATGTGCCTCTGTAGACCACATGGCTAATTCGGTCAGCGTTTGCTCTCCCTTATCTGCACTGCATCTCACAGTGCTGTACCCTTCTATGTAAAGCCAACACAAGAGAAATCACAGTTCTTCAATCAAATATAAAAACTACGGAAGATAAAGCGGGGGGACACACAATTATGAGATGAAGAGATCACTGTCTCATTTATTTGCTGATGAAATAACATATTTCAACTGGGAACATATTTTCTAAGATATTAGCAATATTAAAGACAAATATTTAATATATAACCTACTCATATTACTCATGATTTCTTTACATGATCCCACTCATCTTGAATCTATTAAAAGCTGTTAGCATTTTAACATCCAACTTCATCAGCTACAGGGCTGGGAGAGGTTTCAAGCAAAACATGGAAATGTTGAAACGATTGCCTTCCGATCTTATCTAACTTTTGCACTAATTAACCCTGAATTAGGAGATGGAGTGGGATGATCAGAGATCACTGCTAAAAGGCTGCTTTGGCATAGGATGTTGCAGGAAGAAATTGCTAATTTTGAATTGTTTTTCATCAACAGCCTCTCTCCCTCTTTTTAAATCCAATCCTTCTTCTAAGGAACATTGGGTTTTCTCCCCCGTTGTACTTTCACAACATCCATGTGAAGTCATTTGGGATAATAAGGTCTCACTGACTCACGCTAGCTACTACTTTCCTCAAGAGTTCATCTGTAAAACCTGTTTATCAAATGATTTAAAAGTCCGCTTAACCTCAATGGTCAGGTGAGGTTGCCCAGGTCGAAGATCTGGCAGCCAACCTGGGAAAGACTGCCTGCCTACCTGTGGAATGGCCAATGGCAGGCCAGCCTGGGGGCTGGGATTCCCTGGGGGGGCGAGCCCAACCAGCCAATTGGGTCCACCCCCAAGGGAATAAATTGAGGCCAGGCCAGCATTCCTCCTCAGTGTTGCTTGATCTTTAGGACATACCAATCAGTTTCCTTCCATTTTCAGTTCCCAGTAAAGAGCAAAGCTAGATTTCACATGCAGATTTGAACATATTCCTGATGGTTTGTTCTTGTTTTGAAAACAAAAGCAGCTTGTGATCTTCAGGAGGGACTGTGGCAGTGGGTTGCTTAACTCTTCCCTCGTGGACATTTTGTTTCTCAATTGCATCCCTCCTCCCCACAGCTACCCTTTACTGACTTACCCTTTGCTTTCACGAGAAGCATGAAGGCAGTCCATGAGCAGCCTGGGATCCCTGCAACTTTTGAGGAATGTGTGGGGCAGGGCTCTTTTGCGTTCTTTTTTATTCAAGGACCACAGTGTGGGTGCCAAGCGGACCTCTCTGGAGAAGGCATTATACAATTGGGTCGCTGCCGTAAACAAGACTTAGGCACCAACATCACCAAAGTTGGGTTCTGGAGATTATCATAGGGTCCAGCCAGCTATATATGGACGGAGAAGAATCTTTTCATAAACCAATGAGGGCTTTGAAGATTAACAGCAGAGATAATAATCCAGCAGAGATGTTACAGCAAAGAAGGAAATTGACTAGAACCAAACCACTGGCTACACAAAATCGAAAAGCCAGTGTGTTGTAGTAGTTAGAGGGCTGGACTAAGATGGGAAATCCGTCTCAACCACAGCTACCTCACAGGGTTGTTGTGAGGATTAAATACGGAGGAGGAGAACCATGTAAACTACTTTGAGCTCCTTGGAGGAAAAAGCCGGGATATAAATGTAAAGAATAAATGAATTAATTCAAAGCGCATTTGCAGTATCCCCTTCCAGCTTATAGGAAGATTATTCATTAATTCATTTATTTCTTTGTATCCCATCCATCTTAGCTCAGTTGGCTAGAGTGTGGTGCTGATGATGCCAAGGTTGCAGGTTCTATCCCCGTATGGGTCAGCTGCATATTGCTTCATTGCAGGGGGTTGGACCAGATGGTCCTCAGGGTCCCTTCTGACTCTACAATCCGATGATGCTACGATTCCCAGAAGCTCAGAAGAGCAGTTATATACTATGTTCTTCTCAAGCTTCTTTGTAAGGTGTGATTTGCTCAAGGGCACAGACAATGCTGCAAGGCTGAGAAAGGCTTTCCATGCCCATCTCCCTGGCCCAGTTCCAAAATTCAAACAAGCCTTAGTTGAGGTAAATAGTGTAAAATCAAAGTGCACCTCCCCCCCCCCTCCAAGGGACATGGCAGAGGGAAAGCTGACTGATGTGCATCGCAGGCAACGGAAGTGTAATCCTGCCTAGTGAGAAGCACATGTGGGGCCACAGGGGACTGCAGGCGAAGGCTAACACTGAGAGATCTCTGTTTGCCGTAAGCATTTCTTTAACATATACTATGATAATTCGGAGGAAAAGCTTATCCCAGAACATTCTACCAAGGGTGCACAGTATGTTCAATAAATGTTGATGTATGTACATTAGTTATAACATAGCTCAAGGCAATGTATTCTTAAATGAGGTGTCTCTATCAATCTTGTATCCCCACCCCCCACCCCAGAACACTGAACGCAAGCTGCTGCAAAGGCTGTTCTGCTCCAATAAATGCTGAAGCCATTTGCACGGGAGCAAAGCAATGCATTTATTAACCAAGATTAACATCGTCCAAGTTTCCAGGGTTAGGAATTCAATTGAAAAATAAATGCCTCTTTGCATTACATTAGCACATTTTGCGATGAGCATCATGAACCAGTCGAAGCCCCCACCCCCCACCCCCAATGCTCCAGGTCGCTGGGTTGTGTCCCTCTTAAACAATAGGCAATTGACTTTTGAGAGCAAATGACTTGTAAGTTCCATTTTCAAAACTGCCAGGGAGAGTGTCATGTTGCAAGGCATGAGACCCAATCTTAACAGATGCATCAGCGATCCGAAATTTCAATCAGATGATTTCATAGACAGAACCAGAACCTAGGGAACTCTGGGTTTTGGAGAAAAACAGCAGCCACAATTCAGCATTGTGTTCTGCATAGATAAGCCCCTTGAATCTAGAGCTTTAAACTCATTGCTTTCAAACAGACGTAAGTGTGCCTATGCTGGATTCTGCCAGTAAAACATCATATACCTACATTGGCTCACAGTACATTTCCAAGCACAATTATTGGTGCTGACCTTTAAAGCCCCAAATGGCCTTGGCCCTGTATACCTGAAGGAGCGGCTCCACACCCATCACCTGGACACTGAGGTCTACCTCCAAGGGCCTTCTGGCAGTTTCTTCACTGCGAGACATTGAAGCTACAAAGAACCAGCCAGAGGGCCTTCTCAGTAGTGGCGTCCACACTGTGGAATGCCCTCCCATCAGATGTCAAAGAGATACAACTTTTAGAAGACATCTGAAGACAGCCCCATAGAGGGAAGTTTTTAATGTTTAATGTTTTGTTATGTTTTTGTATATGCTGGAAGCAACCTAGTCAGATTGGCCGGGTACAAGTAATATTTTTTATTGATTATTATTATATCCAGTGTCATTTCTGGTCAAGAGGTCTTTAGATTCCCCAAACTAACTGAAGTTTCTTTCAAGCACGAACCAAGCAGCAAAGCAGTGACTGGATACAGTAGATCAGAACAACACAGTCAGACGCAAACAAACATTATTTCCTTCAGAAAAAATACATATATTAACATAGAAAATAACTGTTTGGGCTACAATCCTATGATCAGTCCTATGATACATTCCTATGGAAATAAGCCCTGTTGAACATAAGGGGCTGACTTCAGACTAAACAAGCATAGGATTGCGCTGTGAAAAGAACACAAACTCTCAAGTTGTGACAAATTAAGTCTGTAGCCTTTTAGCCTGCAGAGCCGAATTGTGTGCATTTGTATAGTGGAACCACAGATACCCCCTCTTTTGGGGGGAGAGTATTATTATTATTATTATTATTATTATTATTATTATTATTATTATTATTATTATTATTATACTACCCTATACTCGGAGGTCTCAGGGTTCACAGAGTGGGACAGGCTTTGACCCACAATGCGCATTTCATACCCACCCATCCCTCTTCCCAAATTAGAAGCTAGGGGAGGCACAGATAAATTGTGAGTTGTAAACTCTCTCAGCTGAGCTGGAAGTTACACAAAAGGCAACAGACCCATCCTTCTTCACCGCACCAGGACACTCACAGGCCAGGAAGTCATAATTATACAAAATAAGGGAGAATGAGCAGATATTAATTATGACATAGGAAGCTTCCCAGACAGGAAATGGCAATTAGAGTCAGGATCCTAGACATATTGGCAATTGCTCCCTAGATAGCAAGGCAGTGGCTCCTACAGACAGGACAGCCTAGAGCAGTGTTTCTCAAGCCTGGTTATCCAGCTGTTGTTGGACTACAACTCCCATCATCCCTAGCTGGCAGGGCCAGTGGTCAGGGATGATGGGGACTGTAGTTCAACAACAGATGGCGACCCAAGTTTGAGAAATACTGGCCTAGAGGCTTGCCTTGGAGAGGCATGACTTTAGAGTTGCTGTGTCCCTCCCTGAGGCTCAGAACCTGAGAGCTGATATCCACCAGTCAAACGATTTCTCCTTCCTGTCGCCTCAGTGTTTTGCCTTATCACTTCATGTAGTTCTTTGAAGGTTGTGATATAGTTACCCACTTGCAGGGCTAGTGTGCATGTTGACCCAGAGATTGTTTGTATTTCAGAGACTAGTATGCAAACCAAGGGGCAAACGAAGTTACCCATAGAAAGGTTAGTTCCTCCATCCATTAAATGTAGATGGGATATTGCCTTTCATGGGAATGTGCAGGACCAATACACAAAGACTAAACTGCAGTTTGGGACTACATCATTCACCAGTGATGTAGACCGGTGTGCACCATAATAATAATAATAATAATAATAATAATAATAATAAAGTTTCCAGCATTGTGTTATTCCCAGAGCAAACTTACAGCGGTTCTCACCCTGTGGGTCCCCAGATGTTGTTGGACTACAACTCCCATCATCCCTGAGCTTTGGCCTTGCTAGCTAGGGGTGATGGGAGTTGTAGTTCAACAACATCTGGGGACCCACAGGGTGAGAAAGGCTGCTTTAAAACAAGTCCCCCATCAAGGACTTGGAACACAACCAAGCAAGCCGCAGAAGAGCTTGAGAGTGGGAACGGAAATGAAGAATTAGACTTCAGACTAATTCCATTCATGCAAATGGAAGTTGTAAATATAATTCACCACAATACGTTTCATTCCTCCTCAGTGCAGGGAGAACCAGGTCTCCTAATTTACAGAGGACACTGCTCTGACTGAAGGAGTCCTCTGTTTGAAGGGCTGTGTGGCCCAAATCCAATGTAAAGATAAAGAACTTTGTAAATGGTTGTGGCGATTTAGCATTCGGTAGGAGGAAAAGAGACTTAAGGAACAGGCACAAGCCTCATTATGAAGAATTCCCTCCCCAGTTCCCCTAGAATGATTCACAATCTGGGCAGAAAATGGTGACTAATAGCCACTGAGTGGATCTCAGCTACTGCCTGAGGCACCAGAATTGAATTTTAAAAGGTTTAGGATAGAAAGATCACCACTGTAGCTGCTGCTGCCACCACTACCACCTCTATCCCTACAAATGTTTGAGGAATTTCTTTCCAGAAAGGACACTCCCCTGGTTTCAGAAACCCTGCATTTCACTCCACCGGCTTCCAATTCCAACTTTCGGCTCAGCTCGGCAGACACAAAAACTTGCCCTGTTTTCCTCAGTGAGATGCTGGTGGCTATGTGCTGTTTCTCAGCCTCATGTGCCTCACAGTGTTGTCTTGAGGATAAAGCAAGGAAAAACCCAGCGCATACCAACCTCAGCAACTTGGATACAAATGCGATGAAAAATACTTCCATTCACAGCCAGTGGGTGCCTTCTCCCTTATCCTGTGATTATAAAGCCACACAGTATACTTGAACTATAACATGCAAACATGGCCCTTGGTTCTTAGGATTCTTCCGCCACAAAAGCTCCACTATTTGGAAAATGAACGACTCCATTGTGAGCTGCTGTATAATGAGGTGGCCAGCAGCTGCTTCCACCCATGTGAAAAATGACTCAGCTGAGTTTCACTGATGTATATAAATGTCTGGGGTGGGACAACGAGACTCAGTTAAAGATCATTCTCACTTTCATGAACTCTCTCTCTCTCTCTCTCTCTCTCACACACACACACACACACACATCACTGATAGCATGCTGTCTCTCTCCAGCTGCCCCAAAATAGTATGTCCTGAAAATATTTCCTATGGTCCATGTTCTGGAAGTATAGTCAAAGGGCACTCTGGGTTGTTTTGTTGGATTCTGCATCCGTCTTTGGATACAGTGGTACCTCTGGTTATGTACTTAATTCGTTCCAGAGGTCCGTTCTTAACCTGAAACTGTTCTTAACCTGAAGCACCACTTTAGCTAATGGGGCCTCCTGCTGCCACCGCGCCACTGCCGCACAATTTCTGTTCTCATCCTGAAGCAAAGGTATTATTTCTGGGTTAGCGGAGTCTGTAACCTGAAGCATATGTAACCCGAGGTATCAGTGTATGTGAAGAGAGGCCTGCTTAAACTCCTCTGTGGTGCTTGTTTTAAAAGGAACTAGGTGTCAATCAATTTCAACACCCCTCAAAATGAATCTGTTCCAATTCATGCTCCACCCTTTACAAAATGAACCAATTTTGTTCCTGTTCAGTTCACAATTTATTCAGACCACCTTTGGCAAATTTTCTCAGCATCCAGAATGTTAGAAGCCACTGTGCTAAAGTGCAAAGCATATTTAAGAAGACAAAGGAAACATTTTTTAAAAAACTCACAGTGAAATGCAAATTGTTTATTTCCTCACAACAACTATCTTTAAGTTTAAAGAGTGAAAAATACATGAAGGGGAAAGAACTTGAAGATGAAAGTTCTACCCCAAAATGAACTTAATTCACATTCCGTACACCTGGCAATTATGGGAACTACTTTTAGGAGTAGGTAAGATATTTCAGTGAACTTTGTTGAACCAAAATAGTTTATTCCAAGGCTTTGTCTTGTATGGTAGCCACATGTTCTCAATCCAAAGGTAGAAATCCAGTTTAAACGTAAAGAACGATAAGAAGGTAAGTGAAATATACTTGGAGTCCTGCAGTGATTTTATGCTCTTTATTTCAGCTTGTAAAACAGTGATCGAATTTCCCCCAAAACCTCAGGCTTTTATATATATTCTTTACACAATGAGTCCCGTCTGATTGGCTGATTCTGCTTCCCTCCTGGAGCCTGATTGGGCTGCTACTGCAGGCCAATCAGTTGTTGTATTCTAGGGTCCTACTTGCCTATTGTTCTAAGATCCAAGCTTAATACATAACAGAAAGGTTTCAGAAGTTAAGTACCTGAACGGATGAATGAGTAGCAGTCACCTGGCCACAGTTTACCCTACTTTGGAGAGATGCATTGCATTTCTATTTCAATTATAGTAGTTATTTCTAAATTTGCATCCATACCCAAATCTCAAATGTCTCTGGCTCACTATTGAGCTCATCGGTGGGGGGAGGGGACTATAAGTATACTATAAACACATTAGACATCAGGCAGGTACCATCCCTGCTCAGATTTGGCCTATTGAAATCAATGAAGTTAGCCATATACACTAACATTACCAGTGGGTCCGCACAGATCATGCCCAGCTCTAAAGATTTTTAAATATATAATAAATTTATGATTTTTAAAAGGTTTTTTGTTGTTAAAAATAACTGAATGGCATTTCTTCTCTTTTATGGTATTTGCATGCTGTTTGTGATGTTTTCTTTCTGGGCTGTTTTCTGAAGAGAAATAACCAAATGTAAAAGCATCAATCAATCTCCCCCCTTTCCCTGTGCCCATTTCTTAAAATGGGAAATTTTTGAAATGGAAGTTCCCAAATCTGGTTCGTTTTTGCTTGCTGTGTGGGCTTTGTGGGTTTTTGGCTCAGAGCCACATTTCTGAAATTCTTTGAAGGATAAAGCAAGTTCAAAAAAATATACATGTGACATGGTTTCATACAATCAACAAAAACTGGCCACCAAGTACATTGGAAAAGAAATTACCAGGAAATACAAAAAAGATTTGTTGACTGGGCAGGTGACCTGTGTACACTGAGATTACAGAAAAAAGAGAAAAGCCTTTTCATTTACTCTTAATATAGCATCCTCATCCTGTTGCTTTGGCACTGACATAGATTAATACTTTGTTTTCCTCTCAGGAGCTGGGTTAAATCCTGCTTAGCCTTTGTGAGAAAAGGACTTTGTGGGTTTTTTTAATATATGATTCTCGCTTACCAGTTTGATGTGTGTGTGTATGTATATATATTCCAAAAGTGCAGCAGGAGCTCTGCAGCCTTCATACAACATTTTTTGAATATTCTTTGGTATTCGAACAATGTGTTTCAAAGGCCTTATTCGCTTTCCCGAGGGAATGATGTAGGCCATGTCTATTTCCTTCTTTCTGGATGCTTTTAGAAACAACAACCACAATTTGAATGAGGATGACTACATGCAAAAGATGACATGTCTTTTGTACTTTCATAGTAGCGTTGGAAGAAAAACAATAAGTGGAAGCAATCACTCCTTCTCATCTGTTTCTCTTCTGAAGGCTGGGGCCAGGCCATCCTTGGTTTTCAACATCGTGATATATCACCAGCGAAACATTGCGATTTACCAATATATCACGATGTCTGAAATAAGGATGGAGCTATGCAGAGGCATTGGCTGGCTTCTCTGTGTTCCCCGTTGTGATTTTTGCATAGCACGCGGACATCATGATTCGTGATATATCGCCAAGTCAAAAATAATGAAACCGATATTACAATATGGACTTCAAACCGGTTTTGGACAATATTGCAATACATCTCCTAGCCCTACTGCAGCCATATATGACACAGCATGTGTCTGAGTAGTGTGTAATTTCCCCCTCCCCCTCCCCCCCAAAAATGCTTCATTCTTTGGCCATTTAATGGATATGGTGATGGACTTTAGGGTATAACCGAATCACTTTTTGGAGTGATCTGTTCTGCATGGCTTCAGAGTTTTCTTCCATGGACTTGCTGGCGGTCATTCAAGCAAGAAATTCCCAGCCACCCAGGCTGTAATCTGAAATGGAAAAGCGGTGGAAGGAGAGGGGTTTCTTAACTGTCGCTCCTCCCCCAAGTTGGTTTTACCACAAGGAGGGGCAAAGAAATGTGGATGATGTGCCATCAAGGGATACACAACATGGTATTGTTGGTCTACGGCTCCTATGATCACTGTCCATTTGCTATGCTGTCTGGGGCTCGATGGAAAATGGAGGGAAACAACATCAGGAAGCTTTTAGGGAAGTTTTTAATGTTTAACAGACCACTGTATTTTAATACTTTGTTGGAAGCCGCCCAGAGTGGCTGGGGAAACCCAGCCAGATGGGTGGGGTATAATAAATTATTATTATTATTATTATTATTATTATTATTATTATTATTATTATTATTGTGTCCATCACCCATCCAAGCTGATGGGCTCTGCCCCAATGGACGTAAGGTTTTTCTCTGCTCAGAACTGGCAGTCCTCTATGCAGGGACTGTGGGAACACTCTCTGTGCATGCATTTTGAGTGCAATGTGCATTGGTGCACTTGGTTAACTGGAAGCACTTCTTACTTATTGCAGGCAACAAGGCAAGTGCCTCATCAAAGATAGATTTAGGGCAGTGTGACCAGTTTCCCCAACAGGAGGGTGCAGGAGCCAACGAGGCACCTTCCCGCCTCCTTTCCAAAGTCTAGTAAGTGCTGGGTTTGGGGAAGAAGGCGTGAGGGCTATGACAGGGTCCCAGAGTCTTCCTTCCTCCTGCTCAAAGCCTAGCTTTTGGAAGGAGATGGGAGGGCACTAGGGGCCTACTAGAGCCTCATGCCTCCTTCCCAAAGCCCAGCACCTCGCTTAGCTGGCTTTGGGAAGGCAGCGCAAGGGCTGGGTGGATGTTTGTCAAATTTTGGCCTCGTATAGAGGACCATATTACCAAGGTCCACCCCAGCTCAAACCCAGAGTAACAATCTTCATGCATGAAATGTTTCCATCGACTTCAGTTACACAGGGGTGTAAGCAGAACAATCCATCCATATTTGTGGTATTAATTCAAAACCCCAAGAAGTCCATGAGAGATGGAAGACCAAAAAAATAAAATAAAAATGAGTTCAACATAAGCTTCACAAGCATGGATATTGCATAGTTCCCAAAAGTGAGTCCTGATTCAGATATTTAAATGTGGTATATGCACTCTAAGAATTACCATTATTCATTTCAGGAACTCAAATGTCAAGTGGCTTCAATCAGAACAGCCTACTTACATTCATGCCCCCTTGATGCACAAACCATTCATCCAAAAATGTATCTAAGTTTGTGTTTGTTCTGGAAGAACGCAAAAGGCTTTGAGGCGCATACAGAGATATATTTCACAACCATTCTGCATATGCGTACACGCACGATACGCTGTGGATAGTGGTACCAAAACATCAGAAACTCACAGATATTTATTTTGGCTTTTTTATTTATTTAAAAAGTGATTAGCTTCAGCCAGGCCTGTGCAGAGTTTGTCTGAGGCCCAGGGTGGGAGTCTTGCCCATGAGAGCCAAGACTGTGGCATCGCTGCCCGATCCGATCTGACGCTACACGATAGTATGCAGTAAAGCAGGTCCAGATTTTACTATCAAAGGCTTGCACTAAGTCCCTGATTGGTTGGGAGGAAAAGGGCATTCTTGCAATGACAACATAAGCCTAGTAGCAGGCCGCAGTGGAGCCCCCTGGCCAGCTTAGCTCTCCAAGGCCCTGAGCAAGTGTTCCCAGTTGCCCCCATTCTCATACCCTCCAACATGTTCAGTCCCCAAACCAGGGCACAATTCTTTCCAGCCATGCTCCCATGTGAGTCACACGACCTGTGCAAGATCCCAGAGCTTTTCGGGATCATACTCTCACGACACCCCAAAACACACGCCTTTGGCTAATTTAACAATCTATGGCCTTTAAAACTGGGCAGTGGTATTGTTGTTGTTTGTTACTATGCTACGTATGTATTTTTTGTGGTTTTATATTGTAAACTGCCCTGTGATCCTCGGATGAAGAGTGGCATAGAGATTTAATAAATAATAATAACATACCGAAACAAATTAAAATTACCTCAACTTTCTAAGCACCTGGGTAGGCTTGTGTACAGTACAGATGGGTTCTCTAACTAAAATAAAGTGGGCGGTTAACACTTTTGCTTTCCTCTCAAAACTTACCTTTTGCTCCTTAAAATTGAAATTTTTAGGGGGTGGGGTAAAGAAAATTAAATGTCCACGCTACTTTCCAATCAAATTCCCAAAGTTAATTTAAAAAAAATAACAACCAACAAACAAAACAGAAACAAAAAACATTTTATTGTATCTTATTGTTGGTTGTTTTAATGTTATTGTCATCTGCCCAAGGATTTTAATGAAGAGTGAGAAATACATACATACAGTGCTTTTTTTCTTTAAAAAATGTTTAGGGGTACTCTCCTTTTGACTCAAGAAAATCACCATTTTATAGTACAAATCGGGGGAAATAAATACAGTAAATGGACAAAAGTACAAAGATTCACAAAATGTTTAGGGGTATGTGTATCCCTGTGTCCCCCCAGAAAAAAGCACTACACACACACACACACACACACATACGTACATACATACATACATACATACATATCATTCCTAAAAGAAGGGGCTCCTTAAAAATGGATTTTTGTCCAAAAGCTCGATGAAAAGAAAAATAAATACATCTTGCCTCTGGAAAGACAATAAGAATAGTTTCATGGCCCTTCTAAGGGAAGCGTCATTTTTGTGATTCTCTATCACTGCGATGGCATCCCCACCCCTCTCATAGCTTGTACAGGTACATATTTTCCACGTAGGCTCCATCTATTCACAATTGGACAGTCTGTCCAGTCTCTCTGAGATGCATTTGAGCACTTAGTGATGGGAAAATGCTTTTTAAAAATTCTTATAGTGGAAAGGCATTTCCCACCCACGTTCCGTTTTGAGTCCAAATGAATGAGGAAGAAGAGGATCAGCATAATATTCACGATGTGCAGTGCCAGGGATTTCCACCCACACGCTACTTTTGCTGATGACGCAGGCAAAATTGGCACTGTTCCTGTCTGGCACAAAACTACAACTTCATATAGGGTTTGCGCCTGCAGCAGTTCCTGCATGGTGGCATAAAGGAGGCACAGGTCAGATGGTGGTCAGGATGTACAATTATTAAAATCAAGTTCCAGTCAGCACTGGCCTAGGACAGTGGTTTTTAACCAGTGTGCTGTGGCACCCTGGGGTGCCTTGAATGATGGGCAGGGGTGTCGTGGGCAACACTGGCCTCTGTCCCTCTTTCCTTCTCTCCCTCCTCTGATGCCCTCTCATGTCTTTGCCTCCCGAAGGCTTGTGTGGCTGTTTGTTGCAACAGCTCCCCAGGCGAATGGTGCCTCTGGGGCTGGTCAGGGGGTGCTGGTTGCCCGAAGCTGAGGCGGCCTCAGAGTAAGCAAGCAAGCAGGTGAGGGAGCCCAGCCAGCCAGCCCTCCAGCCCTTGCTGTTGGGAATGGACAGACTAGTGGGAGGCCAGGCAGGCAGTCACTGCACTGGCCTTTCCTGGGCTTGCTGTGTGCAAGGCTTGTCTGGGAGCTGAGTGCCTGGCGCTGAAGGAGAATCTTTCCTCTGTGCAGGCCTCATGTCGACCTTTGGCCAGTCTTCATTGGGTCACTAAGACTGGGGGCATCCTCTTCCCAGGCCCCTGTGGGGCAGCATGAGGCAGCACTTCTCTTTGGGGCAGTGGGGTGTGCCGCAGAAAGAATGTAGTTGGTCAAGGGTGCCATGGACTCAAAAAGGTTGAAAATCTCTGGCCTTGTGGTACCAGCATGCTCTGCTAACAGTTACAGAACTAGATCTTGATACACATTCTTTCCAGTAACTGAAGCCTTAGTAATGATGGGTCTGAGATGTAGAAACTGTAGCTGACATCTGAGGCTCCATTCTTTCCATTTTTCAAGTATATATTGCTTTTCCTAAAAGCACAGGCTCATCATCATCCAGTAGATTGACTGAAGTTGTGCAATTAATGAGTTGCATTCACTGCCAGTTTATACAGCTGGGTTCCTGTTATACATTTGCTCAAGTGCTCAAGTTAATGGTTTTTAGCTAATGCACCCTTGGAGAAGGAAAAATGGGGATTTGGGGGCCTGTTTAAGACTGACTGCACAGTCAGGTTTTAGATTTGGGAAACCCATTCCTTCACTATAAGGATGGGCAAATCAATTTTGGTTTCTCTCGGTTACTCATTTTTCTAATCAAGTTCAGTCAACCACATTTCTGCATCAGTTTGTGATTTTAAAAATAAATAAATGCCTTCATGAAAATGCACAAGTTTTTTTATTGCACATTTCCCCTAATGTACACATTTTGAATCTGATTCTCCCCAATATACAAATTGTTTCAAGATTTCCCCCTAATATAATCACTTTTTCAGCAACAGATGCATTTATTTATTTTTTGCATACATCCCTTTAATAAATACACTTCTGTACTAAGCTGCAAATTTCAGATAAGTGCAAATTTCAGAGGATAGCTGTGTTTCAGGTCATGGATCATTTCAAGAGGTGTGAATTAGTTACCTGAAGCAACCTGAAGCAATTTTCTCCTTCAGGCTTAGTCACTAACACACCGCCGTCATCTGATGATGTCTATAAGGGTTCCAATTAGCTTGTTCTATCCGCTCTGGAGGTGATGTGCTGAGAAACATAGTCTACTGCTGATGGGAAGAAGGAGAAATAACAACAACCTGAAGATTTAAAACAAACATAGTATTGTGTTATAGCAAGATACAACCCCTTAATGCCATCACCAACTGCCACATTCAGGTTGAATGAACAATACAAGACAACACCCAAAACCGAGTGAGTTCTTAACTTTGCAGTTTTTAATGACTGATTCCACCATCAGAATTACCCCTCCTTGTCCAATGTTCCCATAGACTGTGTGCTTTAAAAAGAAATAAACTAAGACACAAACATTTAATTCATATATATTTTCATCTTTCCCTAAAGATCAGGAGAGTAGACTTGCAAACTTGTTGTATTTCACGGGTGCATATCATTCAACATGTGAGCCACTTTATTTAAATCCACGAGGGCTGCAGTCCTAAGGCTCAAAGGGCTGTTGACATTGCTTTGCTCATTGCCCTGCTGGACTGCCTAGAGGAGCACCAGTTTTTTCTTTCTCCAGAGGTTCCCCTTCCCCACATTTCTTTTGCACACAATTTCCTTCCTATTCTAACTAATAAACAGGATTGAATCACCTCAGCTCCTGGTCCAGTGTGATTTCCTTCCTTGTTTGTGGGAACTAAGAAGGTGTTGGAGCTTTCAGATCCATCCGACTTCTGGTCCTCCTCTGACACAAACACACCCCTTTTAGACCCTACCAGTATCAGAGCTCTGTGGTAGTTGCCACAGGGGTGAGGAGGAACCTGACATCAGATCTACCTCTCTGAGGTCAGAGCTCTCTTTCTGATCTCAGAGCATTCCTGGAGATGCTCTCCCAGGAATTGGAGGCTCACAGAGACTTTGGAGAACTTTTTCTAAGTATTGTTTTCATCATGTGCATTCTGTACTTCAGAGCTGGAATTTTGCTCAGGAGAAAACAAATAGCACTCTTCTAAAAAGAATACAGAAAGCCATGGGTTATAGAAGATCAGAATAATATCATCAGGGGGAAAGTATTAATGAGTCATCTGTTTCCGTGAATTACCCAAGCGTTCGCTGAAAGTGGAACACTTTCAACAACAAAAATCCACATAAGGCAGGCTTCAGAAATAAATGAGGGTTATGCAAGACTGGCAGGAAATAAGCTGATGAATCCTCTAAAATAATATTGCAACATATTTTGGCTCTCACTTATTGGTTGCTGTAGGATTTTCTCCTGAGTGAGCAACTGCTGAACCCCAGGCAGCTCCACACCATGGCTGACTTTTTAAAAGGTGTGTGTGTGTGTTGGGGGTGTCTTATGAACATATTTGTCAGGAAGGAGAGCTGTTGGCTAAAGGTTAGCAGTGAAAACACACACACACACACCACTATTCCCCAGTTGCTTAAACCAAACATACTTGCAACTGGGATGTGAATTCTGCATGCCTGATCTAAATCCCCCCCCCACCTCTCTCTCTCTTCTGAGCATTTAAATTTCACTCTAAAATAAAGAGTTACTTGTCATGCAAGAAACAGAAGTCCAAGGGAACTAGTTAAAGTGCAATGAAATGTGTAGAAAAACTCCTAATGCATTTTGAATTAGATCCTCCCTCCCATTCCCAGTGTGGCTTCATCCATACCCTTCAACATTTCTTTGAGGAAAATACACTGGTACCTCGGGTTACATACGCTTCAGGTTACATACGCTTCAGGTTACAGACTCCGCTAACCCAGAAATTGTGCTTCAGGTTAAGAACTTTGCTTCAGGATGAGAACAGAAATTGTGCTCCGGTGGCGTGGCAGCAGCAGGAGACCCCCTTAGCTAAAGTGGTGCTTCAGATTAAGAACAGTTTCAGGTTAAGAACGGACCTCCGGAACGAATTAAGTACTTAACCTGAGGTACCACTGTAGAGATATACCCTTCAGCATTCCTCCGATGAAAGTAGGAATAGGCAATGCTATTTTTCTTGATAAAGAGGTGCCAGAACTCACCATGAACACCTCCCTTGTTCTCCTATAATGGCAATGGTGCCCACCTGAGAGGTACCAAAGTTCTGTGAGTTCTGGCTGGGGGGATGGAGCCCTGGGGATGTCCTATTCCATACGCGCCAACATTTCTCCAATGAAAATAGGGACATCCTAAGGAAAAGCAGGACATTCCAGGATCAAATTAGAAACCAGGGCGGCTTCCATAATTCCAGGACTGTCCCTGGAAAATAGGAACACTTAGAGAGTCTGGCTTCATTACTTGCATATAGAATAAATCATTCCCAAAATAGCATGTTACAAAATAGCACACAAGCTTTTCAGTTCTCCAGAACTCTTCATCAGGCTAGATAAGTTGGAGGAGGGGGAAAGTTGACTGATGCTGCAGCCATAGAGTCTACATTTAGTCACAGTCTTGCAATGGAATGTGGCACGAGGTAGCAATCATTTAGCTTATTTATTACATTTTATTTAAATTTACAGACTATCCTGTGCCATAAAGCAATAGATTAAAACATAATTAGGGGGTGGCCACTAGGGGCGCATTGGAAGATGGCTGACAATAACATCTCTCTGACCCACACAAGGTAATTAAGAGGCTGTGATGAGGTCGAAAGACGAAACAAAGGAAATGGAAAGATTTATGGGAACTTGTGTCCGTTTGATGATATAACAGTGGACGATGGGTTTCGGGCAAATTGTAGCTGAATCTTATTAGTAACAGTCCCACCAACCAAGCTTCCATTGGAATTTGCTAAATCAATCATTCCATTATGTCTGATGTTGTTTTTTGAGTTCCAGGAAGAACATTGCAAATCATTTCAATACCCCCAGTGCTGCCCAGTTATATTGGTTGCTCATATTCACTATTAATCATACTGTTCTGCACAGCTGGAGCCGGAGTTTATGATCTGCTGAACTGCAAATCCACTTAATTACTAGCTTCTGAGGTGGGGAGGGGGGTAGCACAAACCTTTCACTATATTGTAGAAGGGCACTAAGAATGGGTAATGGTTGAGGGCCTGATTGCAGTTAATGGAGCTGCGTTTGAAGTCTGCAATTTCCTCTGTGAGAATTTATTCAGGCAGCCATCCTGAAGACATGGCAGCATGGGGGTAGTGGCCAGTCCTAATCCCAGTCAGAGTAGACCCATTGAAATTCGTAAAAAGGTAACGGTAAAGGGACCCCTGACCATTAGGTCCAGTCGTGACCGACTCTGCTTCCAGGTCATGTGGCCAGCATGACTAAGCCGCTTCTGGCGAACCAGAGCAGCACACAGAAACACCGTTTACCTTCCCGCCGGAGCGGTTCCTATTTATCTACTTGCACTTTTCATAGACTTGATTAATTTAGATCCATTAACTTCAGTGGGTCTACTCTGAGTAGGCTAACATCAGAGACGACCAGTGCTATTTTTCTAGAAAAAGAGGTGCCAGAACTCACCATGAATGCCTCCCTTGTTCTCTTAGAATAGCAATGGCGCCTTCCTGAGAGGTGCTGGAAATGTGGTCCGGTGAGTTTGGTCTGGGGGGAGAAGTGCTGGATACGGCCCACTGTTGAATACACCACAAAGTGAGGATCTTGCATTTGTCTGATTGCTTTCTTTGACACTGGCATCAATTGGAACACACACACACAGAGAGAGAGAGAAAGAGAGAGAGATATCACCCCCACCATTGCAATTTTCAGTGTCCGGAATGAGGAAGGGATAAATCTCCCCTCCCTATGTGCTGTGATCCTGATAACAATTGTCCCCCTCAACAGCTGTAAATAAATAAATAAAAACAAAGCCATGGAGAAACAGAGCCAAAAAAAAAACGCAGTGCAAGTTCAGTAGAAACTGGGTACAGGATTGCAGCCTCAGAGACATGCTGAGAGCAGGAACTGCCAAGACTTTTAGTCCATTTTCCTGGTTGTGAACACATCCTTTCTGCACAGCACTGAAATGACTGGTGACTACCTAGGCCAGCTCTGCCGTTTGGCAGAGTGAGGTGGCCTCCTCATTAGGCAGGTGCTGTGAGGCAGGAAGTGGTGGGGGGCTGGGCATCCCCCTGACTTATCATACCTGCTTCCCTCAGGTATGGTGGGGAAGAGTTCTAGCCTTGCACACAGAAGGTCCTTGGGGGGGTTGTATTTAGTTAGCCTTATTAAATATCTTCCAAGATGACAATGCACACATACATGACAAGGAACTCATAAGTCACTCTCAGCAGCAAGAAACATCATAACTAGACACTGGAAGGTCCTGTCAGGAGTGAACGTAGACCATGAATACCAAAATGTACTTGGTTTAATCTAGGTAGAGCTGACAGGAATTTCTCCAGTCTGGAACACTGGAGAGCCACTGTCCATCCATGTAGACAATCAAAGCATTGTAGACTTGGAAGGGACCACAAAGGTCATTCAGTCCAATCCCCTGCAATGCAAGATTATGCATCTCGTGCTCTGCCAACTGAGCTATCCCATGTATATGGAGTAATGGCATGAGTCTATATAAGGCAACTTCCTATCTTGCTATGCAGGCATTGTCCTGTCAGTTATTTGGGGGGGGGAAGAAAGGTTCTGACCTCCCTTTGCCACCTCAGCCTGGTCCTCAGGCCCTTGTCAGCATAAAAGAGTCCATGAGAAGAGTATCCCTGCAGAGTACTTTCTGCTTTTATTCTTAAAAGTCTTTTTGCAAAAGCAACTGACCAACTGTACACACATCAACACTACCAGCTTTCACCAACCAACCAACCCAACAACAAACTAACATTTCTCACTCTATATATACAACCCGGTGCAGGCCGCTGACTCATGCTGACCCAGCTTTTTAAGCATTAAAGAAACAGCTGCCAATTTTTTGCCGTGACATGTCCCATCACCAGTGCTGAAGGAAGACTCCACCAACAGTTTGGTCAGCTTTTGCACATAAAATGGATGTACGCCATCTTCACTTTCACCTCAGGCAACAACATGTCTTCTGCCTGGTCGTTATGCAATTATTGTTCTTTCTTAAAAAAATGATTTTTGTGCTAGTTTCAATATATTAGTTGTCTGCTCAGAATGGTTCAGAGAGGGCTGACTCATATAGGTGTGCTTTAGCCACAAAATGGTTCATCCCACAGTGAGATATGAGTGATTTGCTGAATGAGTGAAGTGGTTTCATTGAGGAGCCTTTTAAATACTGCCTCAGTCACATGAAAGCAGCTTTTCCATTAGAGGCCTCTTTTAAAATGATCCAGTCATTTGGGTGGGAAGAAGCTCGCAAGTTTGGTTCCCCCATTTTCTCATCTTTCCAATCTCAGATGCAGCTCTCCATATCTCTGCAGCAATCTGGAACTTTAAAAAAAAATCAACTTCAGCATTTTATTGGTAATCTTGCCTAATAAACACATTTTTGCATGCAGCTTTGATTAATTGCACACTTTTGCAATCATTTCCCCCTAATACAATGCGTTTTCTCATGTTTTCCCACCAATGTGTTAATTTTTATGCACTTTTCCCCCTACTATGTACATTTTTGCAAACATTATTTAGTTGAAGAACTTCATTGCAAAATTCAGATAAGTGTGAATTTCAAAGGATGGTTGTGTTTTGGTTCTTATGTTGTTTTAGAAAGTTAGGTCTGTTTTTTGGGGAGGGGGGTTAGAGGAAAACTATTTGATTGCTTGTATTTGATTATATGTTGTTCTTATATTCAACAAATAAAATATTCAAAAAAGAAAAAGAAAGTGCATGTTTGATCAACTCACCTTTAAATGTGAACCAAATCAAATTTCTCACTCATACCAATTGGGAAGCAATTGCACAAATAACCATGAACTTACGGCACTACCAAGAATGGCCAAATGCATAAAGAAGAACACATGCAATTGACCCCATCCTGAATCATTGAATCAGCAGCTCCTTCCCACTTAAGTTTGAAATGAAACATTGTACAAGTTCTGTCTTTGACCTGTGTTGGTTGTTTTAGCACATGCAAATGATACTCAGTGCTGTAGTCATAAAAAGGTAAGGTTGCATGTGTGAATCAGTCCTCTGAAGTGGTTTGTGTTTTTTTAACCAATTGAAATGTAGGAAAGAAGGATTAGACTAATGAGGAAAGAAGAGTATTTTAATTTCTAGCTTCCTTCAAGTTTCAAGCTCTGCTAATTCCTAGCTATTACAGTGGTGCCTCGGGTTACATATGCTTCAGGTTACATACGCTTCAGGTTACAGACTCCACTAACCTAGAAATATTACTTCGGGTTAAGAACTTTGCTTCAGGATGAGAACAGAAATCGTGCTCCGGCGGTGCAGCGGCAGCAGGAGGCCCCATTAGTTAAAGTGGTGCTTCAGGTTAAGAACAGTTTCAGGTTAAGAACAGACCTCCAGAATGAATTAAGTACTTAACCCGAGGTACCACTGTAATGCTGTTACAAATGTTGGGTGCCTCCTCCAAGTGGAGGCAAGAGTTCATGGGGTTCCAGGGTCTGTGGTCCTTTAGAGAATTGAGACACATCAGAGACAGTCGTAGCTTTAAGAAATATGGTTTATACATCTATTTACACCCTCAGTCTGCATGGAGGGCATACAGATCTTACAGCATGGTCATTTCAAGAGGGGCTTGTCCGCCATAGCTATGGAGTCCCAGGCATCTCTCCCACTCAGTTCTGCAGCCAGCCTGCCCAGAGATGGATCCCAGTCTCTCTACCTCATTTCTTCTTCCCAGAATCCCTTGCTACCAGACTTCCTTTTCCTATCGCCTCAAACACACAGTTACCCTGGCAACCTTCCAAACTCCTCTGTTCACAGCTCAGGGCAGCAGGTGAGACAGTTCTCTTGCATGGCTGATGGCCCTCAATAACCCTGTATTGTTTCTTAATGGTTCTGGCTTGGCAAAGTTGTTTTGCATAGGCTAGTCTAGGAATTCCTCTGCAGCTTGTATTTCTCCCTTCACATCCCAAATAATCAAAAACCTACCATTTATTAAATTTTGGATTGTGGGGGAGTCCCCCCTCCCAAATCTGTAACAATATTCAGTCGGGATTCTTCTCAGCTCCAAGAAGCTCAGGGTGCTAATCCTACATTTTCAGGCTATTAAAAATCAAACCTGCTCTTTATTAAAATTACCGGAGAGTCGATATAATATCCCAGATGCAATCTATGCTGAGTATGCACCACGGATCTGTTCTTTGATCAAAATCACTTAATGCATGTTTTAACACATCTGACAAACCAGACACCTGAGTAACTCTCACCTCTCAGACATGTTGAGTCATGGGCCTCCAAGTTATCAAAGCAATAGGCATCCATGCAGTGAAGTCATTTATTTAGGTAGATGGCAATCTGTACAGCGTACAACGTGGTTTTCCTTCTTGCTAAGTATGGTTTCGGTGATGCCCAAACCTTCCACCTCCATCATTTCATTTGATTTATCTGTTGTGGAAGTCTGGAGAATCTGTCATGAAGCCCCAGGGCAACATTGCAGAGTTGGCAACACGTCATAGGGCAGGGACGCACAGGCCTTGTGGGGTTTCCTTTGCTTTTTTTAGGCCCCACCAACCAGACCCAGGTACAAAAGACATAGACTTGGGCGTTAAATAATTCCAGACCCCGGGATTTGTTTTCAGTACCACAACTGATTTGGGTCCAAGGTACATCCATGCAGAAATGAAACCCAAACTCTCACTGCCAGTCCTCCAACAGTCCTCCATGTTATCTTTCTAGGAAAAGAGGTGCCAGAACTCAACATGAACGCCTCCCTTGTCCTCTTATAATGGCAATGGTGCCCAACTGAGAGGTGCCAAAACTGAGTTCCAACAAGTTCCAGCTGAAAAAAAAGCCCTGCCTCCCCACTTTCTTCAGTTCAGCAGTATAATTTGGTAAGGGGAGGAGGTGGTTCACTCTGTTGCTGTCATTGTTAAAGTCTCAGCGTGGTTTAACTGTCAATCCCTCTTCACAGGGAACTCTGGGAACTGCGGTTCTGTGAAGGGTAGAGGGGTCTCCCAGCCACTCTCAGCATCCTTTATAAACTACATTTCCCAGGGTTCTTTGGAGGAAGCCATGACAAATGGTATGATGCAGCTTTTAAAAGCTACTCTGAGCCATTTTTCGTTGGCTACAACCCATTACAGTGGTACCTCGGGTTAAAGACGCTTCAGGGTACAGACTCCGCTAACCCAGAAATAGTACCTCGGGTTAAGAACTTTGCTTCAGGATGAGAACAGAAATCTCATGGCGGTGGCGCAGAGGCAGAGGGAGGCCCCATTAGCTAAAGTGGTGCTTCAGGTTAAGAACAGTTTCAGGTTAAGAACGGACCTCCATAGCGAATTAAGTTCTTAACCTCAGGTACCACTGTATTCTGGATCTCCAGATACGCCTGGTCATGTTCCCTATCTGAAATGCTGGACAGTCAATGCCAGTCTCTTTGGACAATTCTGAGCAATATGGACTTATGACCTGACTCTATAAGGGAACTTCCAATGTTCCTGATGTAAGTCCCACAGAGCTGAGCAAGGCTTACTCTGAAGTAAGGGTATAGGATTGCAGACTTAACTCCTAGAGATGCCTGGGCTGAAACCTAAAAGAACCTCAACTTTTGCAACTCATGAATCCTTTCTGTCCTGCGTTGCTTTATATAGTGATGGTGTGAGACATGTTCTAGCAAGAGGACATACTCAGCTTGTTTGCTTGTTTAATTTATAGACCACCTTTCATCAAGAGATCCCAGGGCGGTTCACGGAATAAAATACAAGATAAAACACAAGTAAATAATTAAACCAAAACAGCAAAACAATACCCCACCCCACCCCTTCCACAGATACAATTTAAAAGACTGTAGGATATCAATCAACCCAAGGCCTGGTGGAAGGGGAACGTTTTCACCTAATATATCTATACTGAAGGAGCCAGGCAAACCTCCCAGGGGAGAGCATTCCACAAACTTTTAATGCTTAATAGTATTTTAATATTCTGTTAGACGCCACCCAGAGTGGCTGGGGAAACCCAGCCAGCCAGATGGACGGGGTATAAATAAAATTATTATTATTATTATTATTATTATTATTATTATTATTATTATTAACAAGGAGCCACTATAGAAAAGGCCCATACTCGTGTTGCCACCCTCCCATGGAGGAGGCACATGAAGAAGTTTGTGCAGGGCATGTGGACATTTTTAAATTTTTGTTTAAGCTCCTTCCCAAATCTCTTCAAAAGAGAAAATACTGGGGCTTGGAACAACTGGCACGTATTAGCCCAAAAACCACCGTATGAACTGAGGTAGTTATATTCCATGTTCTTAGGGGTTCGATCCAGGACTTTTTGAAAATGAAACACTGCTCCTTCATCATTATAAAATTTAAGAAAACCAAGTCAGCAAACTCGTGAGAGGAAGAGCGTGGTTTTCTTACTGAAACCATAACCTTTTTGTTTTCCACAGAGGTTCAGCAGTCAATGAGCTGAGCCAAAGCCCTTTGAAAGCTTCCTGTTCACTGTGAAAGAGCAAAATCATTAATTCCTCTCATTCGACAACAATCCTTTTCAGTCAATACCGTCCTTAGCGGGAGGATTCTGACCTGCGAAATATATAAGAGCATGGAGTGCGTTTTGAAGTCTCTTCTGGCCAAACGATGAAGAGGTAGTCAGCTAGAGGTGACCTTTTCAAAATGCTTTTATTCCAGGCAGTAGACCTCTTCATATGAAGTATTCACTCTCACACACAGTGCCCACCTTTATATGTCTCCATAAAAAGCGGCTGATGGCTTAGCATGGTTTATGATGCACGAGAAGTGTGCTGGCGCACTCCAATTTGCTCCTCCTATGGCAAAATTGGGAGGAACAAGCCAGGAAGCCACCAATAAACTTGGCTTTCTGTTGTGTCCAAACTCCAGGACATGGCTTGTTGCTGCCTAACAAAACAGGATTTGTAAGCAAACAGCAAGCATTAGTCTAAAGCTGGCCAGTGACCATTGCTTAATGTGATGTGTGAAAATGGCCATTCTGAGAACGCATGTCTGGGATCATGTTGCCTAGCCACACCTCGAACATCAGCATGTACACATCAGCACACACATCAGCACACACATCGTTGGTTCTACACAATCAGACGCCTTGTGTGAAGTAGGTTCGCAATGGTGTAGATGTTCCATCAGGTGTACAGTGGTATGTGCGTACAAGTCCCTTTCATGTGTTTTGCTGGATGTGCATGCATTGGGGTCATGGCTTGAAGGATGTGCCATTAGGATCATAGCTGACTGTCATGGATCCATTTCCTGCTCACATGTTCTCTGAAGGGGTCATGTGATGCAAGAAAAAGTTCATTGAAGGAGCACTTGCTTCCTTCCATTCCTGGCTATGTGCTTCCTTCAGATTAGTGACAAACAGAACAATATTTCTAAAGAGATTTGATAAGCTAGTGCAGGGGTCGACAAGGCTTACCGGGCATGGGCTGGATCACTCCCGCAGAGATCCCGTGCAGTGCGACACCAGAAATCATGTCTGCACATGTCCGCGGCGCTGGAAATCGCTTCCGCACAGGAGAATGCGCAGAAGTGATTTCTGACACCGCAGACATGATTTCCAGCATCTAGGCATGCGCAGAAGTGATTTCCGGAGCTGCGGAAGAGAGTCCCCGTGCTGTGCTGTGCTGGTTTAGTGCAGCACACGGGGACTCACCGAGCGGGCGGCTCAGTTCAGACCCTTCTGGCCCATGGGCCTTAGGTCGCCGACTTCTGAACTAATGTGATGCCATCTTTGTTTCCATTCATTGTTTCTTTCTCACCTGTGTATGAGTTTATGGAACAAAAAGCATCCTTTATTGCACCATTTAGATTGTACCAAACTCCATGAAACAGTTTTTAAAAAACCAAAGAGAAAACTTCATTTGCACTAATATAAGAGAAAACTTTAAAAAAAACAAAACACTTTTTCTCCTGTGTTACAAAAGCACATACAAGCTACATGACTGAGTTTGGTTCTTGCTCCAAATATGAAACCTGCCACGTAATGAGAGGTGATTTCCATATTTTAATATTTCCGCACATTAGAACGTTTTGGCAAATTGCTCCCAGGGCAAAAATAATAAAATGGGAAGTGTTGACATGTAAGTCAGAAAAATAATAAAATGGAAAGTGCCTACCTGTGAGTCAGAAACAGTTATACTTAAACCGCTACCAGATTCTTGGCCTAGCATCTGTAAGGCTGTTTCATACCTTGTATTTTTAGCTGAGTCATAAAAAGGTCTCAAGTTTAAATGGTAAAATCCATGCACAATGGTAAGAATTGTGAACAGCACACCAGTGTTTTACAGTCATGTTTCCCTGCAATGAATATGGAAATTGTGAAACTATCTAGGGCACATTGTTTATTGCAAGGAAATGTGAATGCGTGCACATCCTTCACAGTTGGGGTCAGCAATTACACATGTGCTTTGCCACTGAAATATGAATGCATTTGGTACCCATGTTCAACGTGCCAAGTTTAAACTTAGGACCAAGGGCAAAGTGAACTAGGTCTGGCTCATGAGTTGAACGAAGCAGGGAGAGACTTGCAAAACACCGGGGAATGATCTTTAAGCAACTCACCTCTGTCTCAGCCCCAGATCAGGAAAAAAAGTAGGACTGGCTTCACATGATTGTTAAGAAGATGAATAAAACCAGAAGCACAGAGCAGTGCAATATAAATGATGTATTGCAACATTAATTCTAACAATTTGGAAAACTGCTATAAATGCATGCATGTCAAGCGACCCAGTGGTACACTAAAAGTAAATTATAATTCAAAGGTTAGGATAAATAATGTAAAAGTACTATTTCATGCTGCTGTGTTGTTGTGTTTTTCAAAAAACTAACACACAGTAGCAGTATCCAGACTGTTTAGCCTCACAAAAAAGCATCTAATCTGCTGAACTCAGGGGCGTAGGAAGGGGGAAGGAGGAGGGGGTTGTCCACCCTGGTTGTCATCCCTGAGGGGGGTGTGACAAAATCTCCCCTGGGAGGATAATAATAATATTATAATAATTTATTATTTATGCCCCGCCCATCTAGCTGAGTTTCCCCAGCCACTCTGGGCAGCTTCCAACAGAGTATTAAAATACAATAGTCTATTAGAAGGCCCTCAGCGCTGGACCTCAGTGTCCGAGCAGAACGCTGGGGGTGGAGACATTCCTTCAGATATCCTGGACCAAGGCCGTTTAGGGCTTTAAAGGTCAGCATCAACACTTTGAATTGTGCTCGGAAACGTACAGGGAGCCAATGTAGGTCTTTCAAGACCGGTGTTATATGGTCTCGGTGGATGCTCCCAGTCACCAGTCTAGCTGCCGCATTCTGGCTTAGTTGAAGTTTCCGGGTCACTTTCAAAGGTATTTCCGGATCACCGAACCACCCCCCTGGAAGCCAATCGCTGTGCCAATCGCCCCCCTGGGCGGCTTGCCCTGCCCCCTGGCTGCACGGCATGTGTGCCACTCCGAGTGCTCAAGCGGCTAGCTCCACCGCTGGCTGAACTCCCAAACATTAAGCAACGAGAATATTGCGCTTTCTTCATGGCACTTCTACAAGCAGTGAAGAGTTTCATAGTTATGTTTTTGAGGGGGGACGGCAGCACTTTTCCAGCTTTCCTTTCCTTTGAAAGGAGGTTGTTGCTGGAGGTTTATTGGTGCTTTGTAATATTTGCAGGAGTTGTTGCTGTTGTTGTCTTACAGGTTGAGCGTAGGTGGGTGGCACAGCTTAAACACACAGACAGCCAAAGTCCTTCCTGGATCCAGAGGTTTTAGAAAAGTACTATCCAGACTCTGAGACGCAGGTAGCACTGTGGGTTAAACCACAGAGCCTAGGACTTGCCGATCAGAAGGTCAGCGGTTCAAATCCCTGCAACGGGGTGAGCACCCGTTGCTTGGTCCCTGCTCCTGCCAACCTAGCAGTTCGAAAGCACCTCAAAGTGCTAGTAGATAAATAGGTACCGCTCCTGCGGGAAGGTAAACGGCATTTCCGTGCGCTGCTCTGGTTCGCCAGAAGCAGCTTAGGCATGCTGGTCACGTGACCTGGAAGCTGTACACCGGCTCCGTTGGCCAATAAAGCGAGATGAGCACCGCAATCCCAGAGTCGGCCACGACTGGACCTAATGGTCAGGGGTCCCTTTACCTTTACCTTTACCTTTATCCAAACTCTAATGAGAAATTCTGGCTCAGGGGCAACCTGATATGGAACCCAGTGTCAACTCTGCATAGGATTGGAGGTAAAATAGGCTTTATGTGGCATACTCACATTCTACCTGCCAAGAACTTCGGGTCTCATATGAGGTGTGGAATTTTAACTTACAACTTGGGCTTTGCTTTCTTGAAGAAATGGGTGGAGTAGCCATTCTTTATCCCAGAAACCCGAGTGCGTACCCTGATATCTCAGCACCTGGGCATTTTCTAGGTTCACTTTCGCCTGTAATCTCCATTTTAGGCAGATGTGTAAACAGACTGCAATCTCTGCCTTGTTTAATCTGTAAGCAGACATCATGGCTGTTAACATCCAGCCTTACTATTTTTCCTCTTCCATCCACACTCGAACTTGTGAAACTTCATTCCCGATGAAGACTCCTAGAGATCTCAGAAGCTTGTCACATTTTTGTGACATTTTGGTTGGTCCTAATAAAGGTCTTGCCCACCTGTGGACTCTGGAATTAATATTTGTGTCCAGTACAGATCATCAGGGTGTAGGGTTGGGTTTCATTAGATCAACATACAATCCATCTTGTACCTGCTAATCACATATATCTGCCTCTAATTTTCCTGGCCATCTCTAAGGATGTGGATTTAACAACATCCCCTCACAGCTGCTGCAATGGGGGACAAGGAAAGCACAGATGAGTCAAGAGCTGCTGGAATACTTGAGTTCGCTAGAACGTTTCATAGACTTCAACAAAAGGTTAAGAAAAACACTGATGTCCAGTAACGTCTTTGGTATTTGCTGTTAGTCATGGGGTTTCACTCAGCCGTTTTAGAGTTTGTGCAGAATCATTTCAAGATTTTGAAGATTATTTTGCTTCCTTGCCCAATACTTTCCCCTTTCTGCCATCTGCCTGGAAAATATGGGGTGTGGGTTTGGAAGTAGCCCATCGTTTCTTTCAGTTTATTTAGTGGCATGTATTTCTATGTATAAAGTCAACTCAGCTGTGTCCTGATGTCTTTTAAATGGCCGTCATGCTGAATGGATTACTGTAAGTCATCTGCAACCTGCCATGAGCCAGCAGAGCATAAGCAATATTGACTGAAACATACAAAAAATGAGAAACTCCAATGAAAGAACAGTGGAAAGGAAAATTGATGAGTTATGGGGAGTTGGCAAAGTTAACTTTTAAATTACGTGAGAAGGACAGTCGTGACTTCAATGAAGAATGGGATCTTTTTACAAAGTATCTAAAAAAAAAGCAAAATGATTTGGACTCCTTGGCAGGTTTTGAATAAACACCCACAAATTTGTTAATACAATATATGATAGATAAGGTAATGATATGTACCATTTTTAACATGCAGAGAATAATATGTGCAAACAAATCAGAGAGGGGAGCTGAAGGAAGTCCTTAGTGGGTGGGAGAGGGAGGGAAGGGGGGGTAAAAGGGGGCAAAAAATGTAATTGGTTATTTTGATTGATAATTGGTTTTGTTAAAATTGTTTAATAATTTTTTTTAAAAAAAATAAACTTACAAAAAATGGTTGCAGGTTTAAATAGTGTGTTATGTCGGTATACACATATATACAGAAGGTGCTTTTGTGATAGTACACAATTTCATCACCTCTCTCTTTTTTGGTTGCCCATCAGGTTCTGACAGCACTTTTATGAAGATATGAGTACCAGAACCTCATCTGTTCTTAAAAAAAAAAAAAGCACTGAGGTCCTTGGTCTCTGATAAAGTCTCCTGCTTTCCTGTGGCAAAACTCATGCCATTGCAGTACTGAGAAGGGCACCTTAGCCTATGCTTTTTTTCAAGATTCTTGAGCCCTACCAAATCTTCTCTTCTGTTTCAATTTACAGTGCTGAGGACTAGGGCAGGTATGCATCCATTAACTTGCAGTTGAAGACACTTATTGCATCAGGCTCCTGTAAACTCTACTGTTTGCCTGTGAATGTGGCGGGCTGGGAAGTGGAACTCACTCCTTTACACCAGTATTTCCCAAACTTAGGCCTTCAGATGTTTTCAGACTATAATTCCCATCATTCCTGACCACTGGTCTTGCTAGCTATGGATGATGGGAGTTGCAGTCCAAAAACAGCTGGAGATCCAAGTTTGGGAAACCTAGTGGTGATGAGAATTTCTGGAAAAATCCTGGAAGAAAATCAGCATTAGTTATGTATGATGTATGTCCTCACAGGACCTTTGAAAATAAAAAGAGGTGGCAACTCAGATCTCAGTACTGTGTAACGTAGGAAAGTTCAGGCCTACATAAGGCCAAGGCATTTATAAACCTGCCTCTTATTTGGAAACTGGCTCCTTCAGCCTAAAGGTTTCCCTCACACCAGCACGAAGCAGGCCTCCGTGTTTAATATAATTCCCTGCAAATGAGCAACCATTAGTCAGCCACATTTTTATATAATTATTGGCAGTGCAAAGGAAACAGGCACACTTCTAACTATTTCCACCCAAACAGAACAGAAGCTGCTCACAGAGGCTCCAAAGGGAGGTGGGCTGAAGTAAGAGAAGTTGGAAAGAGGTGGCGGTGAAATTCAACTCCTCTTGCCCAAGCTGCCTTTTTTTCTTAAAAGGAAGGAATCGCAGCCTGCTTTTTCTAAGGGCTTTTTCTAAAGCACATTTATTGTAGGAGTTTAATTGGAAAGAGTTTCTGGTAATTTAAACTCTGGCTGCATTTAAAAACCAATTTCTCTCCAAGTTTACATATTAATGATTTCCCCCCCTGTCGCCGTTCTGAGGAACAATATGAAACTGCAAGACGGCCGCTGCAGAGGCAGCAGTAATTGTGCCAAAAGCCACAAGGAAACACTCTGGGAGGAATCTCATCTTGTCAGATTCTCTTGGATGCAGAATGCACCTCTGAAAGCGAGACTTTATACACCTTTTTTAAAATTAAAAAGTCATTACCTGAGAAATGGTAGCTATTGTGTGCTTACCACAATCTGTCCTCAGAGTGAAGGGCGGAAGTGATGACATTTGAGAAATTTTTAAACTTATTTGTCAGTTGCCTAGGGATTACCCAGTATGAAGTGACTAATAAATTAAATTAATGAATGAATCTCTGCATCAACAGTTATTGCCAAAATATTCAACACACAACTACAATGTGTCTGGCTAATTTTAACCTAATAGCCATCTCGTGAGGAAGGGTCTGTGTGTGTAATTCTAAATTGCACCTTTCATAAACAGAACTGTGTTGTTTTGAAATGCAGAGAATATGCCCTAAAATAAAAGGAAAGCATTTTAAAATCAGCATCTCTAAGCAAATCAAGCTTGTATGTAGCAAAGAGTTAAAATCCAACGTTTTTAATTCGGACACTAATGCAGATTCAGTCAAATATTCCAAGTCTTTATGTCTAGTATTCAAGTCTGACTTCAGAACTAAGATTGGGGGGTTTTTTTGAAAGAAAGAAAAATTCACAGGAAGCTGCATTATACAGAATCAGATTATCCATTGTCTACATTGGCAGGCAGTGACTCTTCAGGCAAGGAGTCCTTGTAAGACTCCAGGGGTTATATCTTGGTCTTCCTACATGCAAAACATGTGCCCTACTCCTATGGGCCTTCCCCCTTTATATTTTCAGAATCTTGTGCTTGCATGCCTCTAGCCATGGGTTAAGAAGGGACACGGGTGGCGCTGTGGTCTAAACCACTGAACCTTTTGGGCTTGCCGATCGGAAGGTCGGCGGTTTGAATTCCTGTGACGGAGTGAATTCCTGTTGCTCTGTCCCAGCTCCTGCCAACCTAGTAATTCAAAAGCACACCAGTGCAAGTAGATAAATAGGTACTGGTGTGACGGGAAGGTAAACAGCGTTTCCGTGCGCTCTGGTTTCCATCACGGTGTTCTGTTGTGTCAGAAGCGGTTTAGTCATGTTGGCCACATGATCCGGAAAGCTGTCTGTGGACAAACATCGGCTCCCTCGGCCTGAAAGTGAGATGAGCGCTGCAACCCCATAGTCGCCTTTGACTGGATTCAATCATCCAGGGGTCCTTTACCTTTACCTGGGTTAATAATGAGACCCATGTATATAGGGCAGTAAACCAATAATAATAATAATAATAATAATAATAATAATAATAATAATAATAATAAAGCCTTCACAAGTTGAATTTAGTTAAATATGCACAATTTTGTTTATTGAAGAGATTAGGACAAAAAACATTAAACCAAATACAAGACAAAGCACCAGAGGCAGTAAAATCCCACCATGCACATCACCAATCTTTCCTCCTACAAGTTTATAAAATAATAAACATTGTTGTTTTGTTTGTTTTTAAAAAAGAAGAAATCCCTCAACACAGCACCATCTTCAGAGTGTAAAAACATTACTCCTTTATATTCTTAAGATACCAAAATAGAACCAAGGCAGGTCAGCTGCAGCTTTGTCTCTTGATAAGGAACTGTGGAACTATCAACTTGAGAGTGGGATCGAAACCTTCCCTGCAAGAGCAGGTGTATAGCATCCATACGTCAAATGCCAAGTACGCACATGCCACATAACTATAATTAAGCACGAAATTCAAGTAACATTTACATACTACAGAGTCCACGTGTACCTATCCAAAAAACATGACCACTTCACAAAAAACGCATACAGGCAGTAACATCAGAACAACTGAGGTACTGGAAACACAAATATTTATGCCAAGAGATCTCTGTTTTGTTTGTTTTCTTGTGTCCCCACCCACCCCAACACCCCCTCAATATCATACAGCAATATAAAAAGCAGTAATAAAAATCATTTGCCAGTCTAAATCAAAATGAAAGCTCTCTAAGGAAGGTGGTGGCGTTGGGTGGGCAGGCTAAAATAAGAGTAAAAAATAAAGTATTATCATTTAGGGACAGGAATACCTGAAGAGCAAAACAGAAGTGTGTTAACTACAGCATGTAACATGTCACCCCCAAGTCAACCCGTAATTAAGTACTGGCTTAATTCATCACAACTGTGACAGTTTAATCAATAAATAAGTCTTGACAATACAAAAAGGTGCATATTACCGTGTACTTTTTAGAAGACAGATCTGTGTCGTGGTAATATTCAGCTTATTAATAGATCAATGAGAAGAAAATTAAAATGAAAACAAGAAAACCCAAGTCATTGCCTTTCCACAAAGTAAGTGTAGGGGTGCCTTTTTCCCTTCAAATAAAAAAAGCTCTTCTGATCATGTTCAGGGGTGTCAGAGGAAAATTTGTTTACAGGATTAGGGCTTTCCCCCTTTTTCTTCTTTAGGTGATGCAAAGGTAGCCTTACCCAAATATTGTGGTCAAAATTCATGTGCAGTATACTGGAAGCCAGTGTTTTCAATCCCGGTTAAGAAGAAAAACACATAACCCCAAATATGGACAATTATTCCTTTTCGTTGTTGTCAGTTTTGCTAATAAAACAGTCAAATACGTCTGAATTGTAGCTGCTTCCTGCCACAAAGCCATTTGACCAATAATAACAACAATAATCAAACTAACCCTGAACAGATTGTGAGTTTTCATCACTTCAAGGGACGTGGAAAAGAACATTTTAAATGTTAATTCCTCCTGGCCCAAAATAAAATAAGGAGAAACGTCAACTTTAGAACAACCTATCAAAAGGCATGGTTTAGCACCCACTTCTCGTGTGTTCCTTTTTGTGCGCTACCCCCCCGCCCCGCCCGCCGAAAATGAATCCCACTTGTAACTATTAAACATCAGATTTTTTTTGTTGGGGGGGGGGTGGGAAATAATCCAGGAAAACAAAGAATAAAATAATAGCTAGTTGTACCTTCCCTGAATAATGGCTGAAGTTAAATATCTAACAGTGCGATGCCAAGATGCAAGTTGAGGCAAAAGTTTCTATTTACTGGGAACTGTAAATATATGAAACGAAACGGAATCAGGAGTGGATTAGTGGCTGCACTGGAACTTGGGATGCGTAGTGTCCTTGGCTCCATAAAGATGAGAAGCTACAGTCTCTCTGTGTGCTGCCGCCTCCGTTATTTTCTATGTCAATCTAACTGAATAGCAACGATTCCTCCCATCTAAACCATCCACATGCTACATCTGTGGTGTTAGCTCACTTATTGGGCGTTCCTTCTCCAACCAGGAAAAAAAAGAACTCCAGGTTGTCTCTCTCATTCTCTCTCTTGCTATCAAGCCAGGCTGAGACACAGATATAATTCTGCACGGCCAGAAAGGACTCCCTTCATGTTGTCCCTTCCTGGCCATGCAGCACCCAAAACACTAGTCCCCGACGCTCAGTTGAAGAACGGGTCCGAGTCCTCTTCCATGTTGACGTCAGGCACCAGCTGATCCGTTGCTTCCTTAGCACCATATCCTGAATTAGACACATTAAAATCTGTAGAAAACCAAGGGTGGTCCAGAATTTCCTGCGAAGTCAGCCTTTCTGAGGGCTCCCGGCGCAGAATGCTACGTATAAGGCATTTCGCCTTGGGGGATAGAGTCTCTGGAATGCTGAATTGCCCGCGGCGGATCTTGCTGAAGAGAGAGCTAGGCTCAATGTCATGAAAGGGATAGCGTCCAACGAGCATGGTGTACAGCATGACTCCTAGACTCCACACGTCGGCCGCCTTGCCAGAGTAGCTGCCGTTTGTGTTCAAGATCTCTGGGCTCACGTAGGCGGGGCATCCATGCTTATCGGAAAGGGAGTCGTCGTTCCCTCGCAAAATGTAAGCGTCTTCAAGGCTCTCCAATTTTACTCGAGTCCTTTAGGGCAAGAAGAGACAGGACACAGTTAGACTCATTGACAAATACCCACGCTGTTGCCTTGTTGCGCCAAGACAAAGGACATTCAATAATGCTCACAAAACTGGGAAACGACCCAAGTATTTCCCAAAATGCCAGAAGCTGGTCCGGCAAATGAATATCCAGGGAGTTTAAGATAGGCACTGACTATTTCAGAAGTTTCCTTTCACACATTTCATTGGACTTGTTGGAAAGCGGAACACCAGTGGTTTTTAGTTTAGAAAACCGACGGCTTGCAGAGAACTACATAAGCCAAACCAAAGCCTATCGTCTCCATTACTATTTTTTTTAAAAAAGAACAACACTTGAGATGCTTCATAAACACAGCTAAAGACTACACTGAAAAGATACCAATGTAACTCATAACCCAGTAAGTTTTCCCTCCAAGGCATGGTTTTCCCATTAGACACAATCCCCATTTCTCAAGTTTAAAGTATTTGTTTCATTTTGCTTAAGGTATTTGTTTAAAAATTTGACAGAAAGTGATTCTTTTATTATTATTAACTCAAACAGTTATAAGACTACCCCTAAAATAAAAAGAAGAAAACAGTAACAAGGACAAAAAAAACCCAGTAACTTCAGATCATGGTGACTCACAGGAGCATTTTCACTTGTGTAAGAAAAAAAGTATATAGACATGCCTTAGAAGTCAACCAGACTCTCACACTTAAGTACAGAAAATGAACACAAGTGATGCAAAGTCATGTATTTGTTTAGTATAGCAACTGGCCTCTGCAGTAGCCTCGTAAGCTCTGGAAGTTTCCCAGAAATCTAGCACCCCAAAAGGGTTCATTTATTCACTGAATCTTCCTTTCCTCAAGGTTACACCCACACCCACTCATATTCACGGACAACCGAGCAATTAGCTCAGTATTCTACCACCAGCTTGTTAGGTTCTAGTTTAGAAAACAGATAGCCAATAAAAAAACTAAAAGCATCCAGCCATATTTACCAGCAAGTCCTTTTGACAATGACCCTTTGGACAAGGAAGTCATAAATTGTTTAATTCACTAGCTCTTACCTAACAGGACAGAAGCTAGCATTTCACCATGGCTAAAAAGCTATTGTTGATTTCTCCCTCAGTGCATCCTCTATATTCCAAAATCTTCTCAAAAGCAGCCATTGCATGCCACTGGAAGTCAACTTCCAGTTCTCAGTGTCAGTAAGGAAGTAGTAAAATTTGATTTGATAATGTCCCAGCTAGTCAATAATAATAAAATGTGGTAAAAGCCATTGCTAAGGGATGCTACTCACTAGCTTTCAAAAGCCCTAGTGACATACTATATGCTACTTATCCTATCAAGTCACAAAGGGGATCTTTTATACCAGTAATTTAAGAAACTAGTGTGGGAATGCAACAGTATTTGGAAAACCTTCAGGTACACATGTGCATTGCTGATGTTGTCCAAGGCCTAACTGAGGTGATAAACCTGTGTCTGGACTATACCACTTCAGATGTGGATTGTGAGATTGAATTCTTATTCATTAAACAAAACTTATTCTACATAGAAAACTAATAAACAGTATGCCACTGAGTCAACTAGACTAGAAACTTTCTCCCTAACCTGGTAGTTGCCCATGTAGAAGGATATGAAAAATAATTAATGAAGGAGCATTGCCCCATGAGGAGCTCTCTGCCCACCAAACCATCTGAAGTGGTACATACAGCCCAAACAAAAATTATGCTACATCATTGAGAACTAAATCCCAGGTGCAATGTTGAGCATAAAGTAGGGCTGGGTGATATATTGACCCAAGCTGATTTGGAGTCCATATTGTGATATCGGTTTCATAATTTTTGACCTGGCAATATATCATGAATCATGATACAGTGGTACCTCTGGTTGCGAACGGGATCCATCATTTTGCATGTCTGCACATGCGGCAAAACCCGGAAGTAACCCTTTCCGGTACTTCCGGATCACCGCAGGACGCAACCTGAAAAAGCACAACCTGAAGCAAACGTAACATGAGGTATGACTGAATACGTGTGTGTACGGGGAAAACCGTGAAGCTAGACAATGCCTCTGCGTAGTTCCATCCTTATTTCAGACATAGTGATATATTGGTATATCGTTAATCCTGGATCCAGCAGGGCCCTTATTACATTTGCAACCCTGGACTCCTTTCATAAATAATCATAATCATCAGTGGTACCTTGGGTTACAAACACCTTGGGTTACAAACGCTTCAGGTTACAAACTCCTCTAACCCAGATGTAGTACCTCAGGTTGAGAACAGAAATTGCGCAGTGGCGCAATTAGCTAAAGTGGTACCTCAGGTTAAGAACTGTTTCAGGTTAAGAATGGACCTCCGGGACGAATTAAGTTCATAACCAAAGGTACCACTGTACTTTGCTTTCACTTCCATGCCATTCTTATATAACGTGACTACTTCCAGAAACAACTGTTTGCTTTTTAAAAAGCACCAGCAAAAGCTGCCCTTGACTGCTTTGTCTCTCTTGGAGGGCCGGTTCACGTTTACGATCTAGAAATACTATGTGCACAACAGACACCTAACCTGAGTGTGTGTGTGTTACCCAGCAACACACAATGTGAGATATATGGCCTATTTCCATTGTTTGTCCGCTTCCAAAAATAGGTGGAAGGTTTGCAGAAATCCAGGCCAACGTAAGTGCAGCTGTAGCCGCACGTTGAGTGGCACATTTCGCTCGATGTACAATGGAGGTGCTGCCAGAGTACTGCACATGCACCCATTTCCAAATGGTCAACATACAGACCAGCTTTAAGTGAAACCCGGGAACAAACACAGAAATAAACTACTACGGGGCACAGCCACTATCTCTTTAGCTGCAGTCGGGCACTTCTTGCCCGAAGGATGAACAACCGGATGCAAGCAAGATCTGAAGCATATAGCCCTGACCCTTCCAATTCTTAATCAAGGCATACTTAAAAACTTGCTTGCAGCTTCTCTTTTAAGTCAGCCTCCCTCACTGATTGTTTTGCAGATAACAGCTTAGGACACATCTGCTTACAGAGGCATTTGGCGCAGCTTTGGGAGTGAATATGACCATTTCAGATGCTGCAGCTGAATTGTTGCGGATAGTTTTTATTGATCTAATGTGATTTTAACGATGCTTAAATTAATTGCTTTATGCTTTTTATTATGTATGCTCTCCTCCCTGAGATCTTCCTTGATATGGGGAGGTTTACAGATGCAAATAACAAGCAAACAAATAAGAGCTAGAAACTCAGACATATATGAGCTAGGCGCCAAATGGCTCCTTAAACCAGGGTTACAGTCGCCAAAAAGGAACACCTGTTTGCCGTTTGGGGGCCAGACGGCTTGAAAGTTGTATTTTTCAACACAACCTTTCATTTCCTGAAATTATTTCTGATTGTGCTAATTAAATACAACGGATAGAATACTACAGGATATGTTGCTGATGTGTGAAAACATGCACCTCCAGATGGTGGGAGACGTCAGGCGCCATCTTGGCACTTGGTCACAAAATGGTTGATAACCAAGTCAAAATGCGCCTGGCACCTGGCGAATTTTGAATGCCGAATACAAAACAATGACACGTGAGGTGATTTTTCTCAGAAGCACATACCATTTATATTTCACGTACAATCTGAGGGGACGGGGGAAAGGTCCTGTGCTGTATCTCTGAGCTATACTTCTTCTCCATGCCTGAGACCTGTGGAAGCATATTTGTTTCCCAGTCCCCACAAATGACGTTCCCATACAGTTCTAGCACAAATTCAGCGTATGAGAAATCCCTACCACCAAAGTGTTGCTAGCTTTATTATAGTCAGAACTACCCCAGCAACAGATCTATTAACAACTTAGGAGAGTTGGTTGGTTTGGGTCTCCGGAATGAAAATTAGAAAACACAGAAATTCTGAAGAATATAGAAGCTGCCTTTCCTTTGTACACCCTGTTAGCTTAAGCATGTGTCATGCTGAATATGCATACAGGGTATTTGCTTTATTCTGTTCATCTCCTGGCAATTTATGTAATCATCATCCCCACCCTTTTGCCAACCCTGCTTTCCCTCAATTATCTCTGCTGTTGTGTCAGTCAACATGCAATGCCCATAACTGCCACAGATAAGAAACCAGAAAGCAGCGTGCTTTTTGTCCTTGCCTTGGTTACCTTTCCAAAAGATTTATGCACGTCCCATGTCTCTCTCTCTATTCTTCTGTTTATTCTTTAGCAGAAAATCTGACATTGGAGGGTCAGGAATCCTCCCCACCTCAACTCTCGTCTCCCTTCCTGAGATATCTGTTGCTTAATGGACTCCGGGGTTTTTCTGAACAAAAGGGTGTCCTTTTGTTACATGTCTGACTCCTGCCACAAAGACTGGAATACCAAGCTTGGCTTCGTTTGATTCTCAGTACACGCGCACACACCAACCCTTTCTATACTGTACTGAAGAATCAAGGACCTGCAGTCACAGCAAAGCAGATTTTGTTTAAACCAGGCCACTGAACAACAGCTGGCCTTTATCTGCATGTTCCACTATAATCTCTCGCAGGATAAAGAAAAAAGGAGGAGGAGGAGCCATGCTTTCATCCTGCTGAATGGATTGGCCCAGAGCAAATACACCGTGGATCAATGTCTGGGTAGCTTTTTACACACACACAGAGAGAGAGAGAGAGAGAGAGAGAGAGAGAGAGAGAGGCAGGCTTCATTTGTTCATAAAACTGATTATGGGGAAAGTACAAGAACCCTAAAATTATTTAGCATAGACAATTGCTACCCTAGTGCATCCGAAGAGTAAGAGAAACAAAAGCATGACACATTATGATTAGGAAAGGCGGTATTGTCCATAATTTTGGTTGGCTTGGCAGCACAATCTCAAATGCAGGGAAAGAGAGACTACCTGCAAGACAGTAGGAAAGCCCAGGACAATGAATTGTCACCTCTCTCCCAAGTCTGTAGAAGTGAATGCCAGAGGGTGGTTCTTTGCCTCTAGCACATGGTAGGAAATGGGGGGTGGGGGGAGGGAGAGAGAGAAACACGTCATTTCCAAATTATCTGCAATGTATAAAGAATAAGCCACATTGTGTCATGCATGCAGGGTAGGCGCAGACAACAGTGACTAGGGTTACATTTATGACTAGGGTTGTATTTATGGCATCGCCTGCAATGCTTTTTTTTGAACCCAGCTGCTAAACAAAGTGCCACAGGCAGAACGGACACAAAACTCCAATGGATATTTCAAGCAGCAAGTTGCCACCATCACGTTTTAGATTAGAATCTAGATTTAGAGTCGGAATGAAGAAAAAAAAAATATTCTCCTAACACGAGCTTCCATTTTTAAAGACATCCTGTAAACCAATTGTTTTGCTGTTTCCCTTAGCCATGGGAATGGTTGCGCTGAAATTAGTTAGATAAATAGGGGCTTCCACACAGCTAGATAAGATCCGCTTTATAAAACTTACTATATAATGCAAAGCCTTCTGTCAGAGCCAGTGTAATTAGAGTATATCATTTCAGTTCGGAAGAGGAGATAGAAGAAGCACTTGGGCAGACAGCATTATGCAGCTCTCAGATCACTGACAGAACCCTGCATTAGTCTAATGCTTAAAAAAAAAAAAAAAGCAAGCTTGAATCATTGCTATTTAAAAAGGGGAAGCTATTCTGCCTGTGAATGCTTTCCCATTACTGGTGAATGAAACCACAGAAGTGCAATCAGAGGGCAGCAAATAGCACTCAGACGGGAAATGCGTCTTTGTCCCCATAGAAACCGTCAGGGAAGCCCATGAAAAACAATACCATTCTGAATTTCTTATCAATATGCCATTCATTACTCGAGTCCATTCAGACTTGGCCCTTTTGCAATGTAACAAAACCTGATCAATTAAGCCTTTTCCAGAAGGACCTTCAAAGAAAACTCCTGAGTTAGCATCCGTTTCTGGCAAACAATCAGCCTGTCCTACACGTTTCCCCCCTCTACAGCGGTTCACATTATTCTTCCCTGATGAATCCGAGGGTTACAAAAGAGATTCTGATGCACAGGGAAATCCTATCCTTGAAATGAAACCCACTGAGCACAATGTCATCGCTCCACTCGCCCAGCATGCTGGCAGAGCACTATGCAACACTAGTAGTGGGTAACCGCGCAAGCAGAATACACTTGATCTGGAAAGAGCCTACGCCTTGAGTTTCTGCCAGGGCTAAGGAGACAACACGGTGACCCTGCTGGCACGATAAGGAAGGAACAGGATGGGTTGAGAACTTGCAGCTCTTTAGATGTTACTGGATTCCACCTCCCATCAACCCCCGTCAGCATGGTCAAGGATGAGGGGAACTGTGGTCCAGCAACACATTTGGAGAACCACAGGTCCCTTCAACCCTGGAGCTGAAGTTAGTCAGGATCTGATGGTGCTTCATGACTGGGACCCCACCAGGGATGGTGGAATGTTATGTTTTCAGAATGAAGCAACATGACTTTACAAACCCCAAAGCAAGTCAGTGGGGGCCATCACAATGGGAGGGTAGGATTCAAACAAAGGAGTCAATTGGAGCATGTCACAAGGGGTATATGCAATCACATCAAGTTCTAGAGCATGGAACTACAACATCCTTGCCACTATGTGCATTCACAGTCCTGTAGACCTGCTGGGTCTTTGGCGATGTGGCACTTTGGAAAGGAGGAGTAAAAAATCAGGAGCAGATGCAAGACTTGATTTGTCAAACCCTTACATGTACCATTTCTCGAGATTCCAGGCACCAACATTCATCAGGATTATCAATTCCACTGCTGAATCTTTTGTTACACAATATAAGCGAATAATGTGAGAGTTGGACCATAAAGAAGGCTGATCGCCGAAGAATTGATGCTTTTGAATTATGGTGCTGGAGGAGACTCTTGAGAGTCCCATGGACTGCAAGAAGATCAAACACATCCATTCTTAAAGAAATTAGCCCTGAGTGCTCACTGGAAGGACAGATCCTGAAGCTGAGGCTCCAATACTTTGGCCACCTCATGAGAAGAGAAGACCCCCTGGAAAAGACCCTGATGTTGGGAAAGATGGAGGGCACAAGGAGAAGGGGACAACAGAGGATGAGATGGTTGGACAGTGTTCTCAAAGCTACAAACATGAGTCTGACCAAACTGCGGGAGGCAGTGGAAGACAGGAGTGCCTGGCGTGCTCTGGTTCATGGGGTCACGAAGAGTCGGACACGACTAAACGACAACATGAGTAGATGTTGAAATCCAAAAAGAGTAGTCTAAACTCTGATGCCAAGGAAGTTCCATAACTATTCCCTTTCTGTTATTTGATAAATGAGAGTTATTGCCCAAAGGGGACGAAAATACAAACAAAAACCCCTCCCACAGTCTTTCTACACATGGACAAGTTCCAAAATCATGAGAAAAAAGCGGGGTGCTTCTGAGATGAAAACTGATCTCTTCTTTCACCTGCCACAGCAAAGATGACCCTTCATTTGACCTTGCGACTTTCTTCTCGGTTCTGAGTTAATAAGGACTATCATCCTCCATAGTTACATAAACATGGCTTCTCAGCATGTGTGCACCTCAAGGGGGGAGAGTTACACAAGAAAGCAAGAGGGAATGGCACAGATATCAAAGTGGATAAAGGAAAGAATCCGGAATACAAAGGAAAATGGAACACCACTCAATTTTTACCAGCGAGATCTGCAGTACCATAAAACCAACTGACATCGTCTTACAGAGGATGGGTCACATATGACATAGCCGTAAAAGGATGCAATTCAATTTAAAACTAAATGCAGATCTTTATTTTCCCCTCCTCCAACATTCTATCCAAGCTCTAAGCGTGCTTTTGGCTGGTCTTCCAAACGGTGGATATCCTTTCCTACGCTGAGTCAGCCAGACCCACAAACCAGGCAAAGAGTGCTGGTAGAAACAGCAGATCAGGGAGCAGCAAAATCAGGTGCAGGTGGCAAAACCTATTGGGAGGAAATTCAGCAAAATATCATTCTAGGTGATACCTCACATACACAAAATTCCAGCTCAAAACCAACCTGCAATCTGGGCTGTCAGAGACTCCGATAAGCTTGTTCTTCAGCTGTGATCCCATGAAAAATTCTCATCTCCGTTCGCACTTGCAATTAACTAAAATTGAAACTGGGCGACATCCTGGTACACTATACATTAAGTGCAACGTGTAGCTTGGCGCACAGATCCCTGGAAATTTCATATTGGCATCTAAGGCAGGGATACCCAACACGGTGGGTCCCAGATATTGTCAAACCAAGCTAGCAATGGTCCAATGGTCAACAATGATGGAAATTTTAGTCCAACAACCTCTGGAGAGCAGCACATCTGCTACCTTGATCTAAGAATCTGGAATATATGCTCAGTCCTGTCTGTGTTGGGCCGACACTTAACAGATCAGTGCTGCCACTTGATGTTGACAACTAGGACAAATTCAGTGTGGGAAAAAAGTATGGGACTCCCCCCACCCCACCCCATAACCTCTGCAACCAGGAGTCTGTCAAATCCCAAACTCTACAGCCTCAGTTCCTCAAGTGGAAAAAGCAACAGCCTACCACACAGGGTTTCTGAGATGAAGCATGCTACGAAAGCTGCAAAGCATTTTGTGACCTAGCATGACTGCAGAAACCCATCACCGATGTCGTGATCGTTCCGGAACCAATAAATTCATAAGCTCAGCCTTAAGATGAATCTTAAAACAGGGGCCTCCCATAATTCCTCCATGGCTTCACCCCCCCCCCTTACCCAAAGCATTGCTCAAAAGGTTACTAGCTCCAACTGTAAATCACTGTAAATCAGCTGGCTGCAATAAAGGGTGACAGGCGGTTAAAAAACCAGAGTCATTCATTGCTCTGAGAAATCTTACTACTTGGCAACCGGTAAGGAATGTAACAGCTTGTGTCTCTGGTCACATTTTTGTGGGCTGAGTTTCCTTTCGCTGAATTGTTAAATAAAACAAAACAGAGCAGAGCAGAGCAAAAACCTGAAATGATTTACCCAAGCATCTACAGGAAGGTATAACTAGAAAGCAATGCAGTAGGACTGTGCATACCCCATTAGCTATAATAATAATAATAATAATAATAATAATAATAATAATAATAATAATAATATATTTATATCCCGCCCATCTGGCTGGGTTTCCCCAGCCACTCTGGGCAGCTTCCAACAAAATATTAAAATACAGTAATGTATCAAACATTAAAAGCTTCCCTAAGTAGGGCTGCCTTCAGATGTCTTCTACAAGTCTGGTAGTTGTTTTTCTCTTTGACATCTGGTAGGAGGGCGTTCCACAGGGCGGGCGCCACTACCGAGTAGGCCCTCTGCCTGGTTCCCTATAACTTGGCTTCTCGCAGCGAGGGAACTGCCAGAAGGCCCTCGGCATTGGACCTCAGTGTCCGGGCAGAACGATGAGGGAGGAGACACTCCTTCAGGTATACTGGACCGAGGCTGTTTAGGGCTTTAAAGGTCAGCACCAACACTTTGAATTGTGCTCAGAAACATACTGGGAGCCAATGTAGGTCTTTCAAGACTGGTGTTATGTGGTCTCAGCGGCCACTCCCAGTTGTTTTTCTCTTTGACATCTGGTGGGAGGGCGTTCCATAGGTCCAACTCCTTCCATAGGTCCAACATGCCTTAGGTCCAACTCCTAAGGAGAAGGGCAGTGGGAGAGCTTTGCAGGTTCAGTCCCGAGCATCCCCAAGGAGGTGGGACTGTCCCGTGCCTGGAATCCTGCCTGGAAACTTGCTACCAGTCCAGTGCAGACAATGCACCACTAGATGGACCAATGCTATGACTTGTTACAAGGTCACTTCCTATGTGCCACAGTGGCACAATACCTACTTTCCTGCAAGCCAGTTGTGCCTGGCTGCTGTCTTCCCTGGAGGTCCAGGTACAAGGGGCATAGGAAGGAATCATACCTACACTACTATTCCATCTAGGTATGACTGTGCCATGAGGAAGGAACTCCTATGCTGCTGCTACAGTGATATGCTAATTGATCAGCTTAGGTCTTGCTAGGACTGACTCTAGCCTTTGCAGATTTTGGTTGTAATGCAAATCCTAGCTAAACAAGGTGAGCAGGTGGGATTAGATAATGAAAGCATACAGACCAACATAACTACATACAGACCTAGTAGGCATTCATGTACCACACTGGCTTTTTAAACTATTGGGACTGATGTTTATATTAGCACAAAACACAAAGGCAAGTCAGGTTCTTTCTCAACTCTCACCTAGAGACAAATCTCTTTTTATGCAAGGAAATTCAGAAGTAAACAGAATGCCTTAAGTCTCAATATTTTAAAAATGATCCCAACCTTGTTAACAAGACTGATTAACAAGCACAAACTTTTTCAGTGTCAAATATTTTGACAGCTAATATTTGAATATAATTGAAGATTTAATACCCTCCAAACATTAATAATTTGCTGGCAAGAAAAATAAATCTATCACTCAAAGCAAGCTCTGTACCTAGGGAGTGTTTTAGCTCTAGACTCTTATAATTTAAAAGAGCATAAAAGTTATTTTATGCAAGACCCACAGATCGATCCTTATCAACAGAGTTGAAAGATAGATGGGACCATGCCTTTGTGCTTTGGCCCCAACATCAAATTATTTGCATCCATTTTGCTCCGACAACTCCATCCACACAAGAGATCTAGGTGTTGCCATTTCAAGCAAACAATATCGTAGGCAAAGTTGTATGCACTGCCCATTGGCTTCTCGGGCAGTTCCCAACAAACAACAGAATGACTCAAAGCATCTAGGACACATTTGCTGAATAGCAGCCTATTGAAACTTTCATTCAGGTAATAAGGTAAAGGTAAAGGTACCCCTGCCCGTACGGGCCAGTCTTGACAGACTCTGGGGTTGTGCGCCCATCTCACTTAAGAGGCCAGGGGCCAGCGCTGTCCGAAGACACTTCCGGGTCACGTGGCCAGCGTGACATCGCTGCTCTGGCGAGCCAGAGCCGCACACGGAATCGTCGTTTACCTTCCCGCTGGTAAGCGGTCCCTATTTATCTACTTGCACCTGGAGGTGCTTTCGAACTGCTAGGTTGGCAGGCGCTGGGACCGAGCAGCGGGAGCGCACCCCGCCGCAGGGATTCGAACCGCCGACCTTTCGATCAGCAAGTCCTAGGTGCTGAGGCTTTAACCCACAGCGCCACCTGCGTCCCATTCATTGGATGAAAATGGGTGTGTGTGTTTAAATGGAAGGGGGCTTTTTTGCTTTCACATAAGTATTCCAGTTCAGGCTTTTGGGCACACGCCCCAACCAGGCTTCCCAAATTCATAGTTGTGACAAGGTGTGCAAGGAAAAAGACCCCAAAGCCGTTGCATGAAAGTAGCTGCAAATCAACTGATCTAAGTCTCCTAAGTTAAATTTAAGTTCCATGTTCCACTACAGGGGAACATGGGGAACTGTGTTCAAAATACTTCTCATTTCAACCAAGACTCCAGTTACTCTATTGTAGGCCCAGGGTGGGTGGTTAGGGGGAGAAACCAACACATTACAAGCAAGGGGGGGATGGGGAACGCAGGTGGCACTGTGGTCTAAACCACCGAGTCTCTTGGGCTTCCTGATCGCAAGGTCAGCAGTTCGAATCTGTGTGATGGGGAGAGCTACCATTGCTCTGTCCCAGCTCCTACCAGCCTAGCAGTTCGAAAACTTTATAGATGTTTGAATTCTAAATCAATAGTAGTTTGAATACAATCAAAAGTTCATTCCACGTCACCCAGGAATTATGCTAGGGAAGTTTGAACATCACAGCTTGAGAAGGCGATCCAACTAATCAAGTTTGCAGTTAACATTTCCTATCACCAACCACCACCAATTTTATTCTGCCAAATCCATATTGCCAGCTAGGAATTGGGCATTTTCCAGTATTTGGAAAATGGGAAGCGAAGGAGAAAGACTTGCCTGTGTGAGCACAGGTGCATGCATAGTGTGTGGGTGTGTGTATAACACAACAGGCAAATGCTCTGTCTACTCTTAAAAGCTTTCCTGGTTTCCTTGGTAGGCGGGGAAACAGTCAAAAAGTGTGAGAGCATTTTTAACATTCATCCAGCGATGGCAAAAGGAAAGGAAAGCTAAACACTCTCACCAGTCAGTCAAACGCACTAGCCAGTTTTTTCTTTGTAGATACCAATTACAGTGGTACCTCGGGTTACATATGCTTCAGGTTACACACACTTCAGGTTACAGACTCTGCTACCCAGAAATAGTGTTTCAGCTTAAGAACTTTGCTTCAGGATGAGAACAGAAATTGTGCTACGGCGGTGCAGCGGCGGCGGGAGGCCCCATTAGCTAAAGTGGTGCTTCAGGTTAAGAACAGTTTCAGGTTAAGAACGGACCTCCGGAACAAATTAAGTACTTAACCTGAGGTACCACTGTATTGTGGTTTCAGGAATGTACTGTTTCACGCTTTGCATTTGAAGAAGACTTTATGAAACATGCTAAGGAGGTTTCAAGTAATGCAGAAAAAATTGTAACTCTTAAAAAAAAAATGTTTTGCAGGTCACCCTGAAGACTGAGCAACTTTTTGTTTCTGGTCCTCATTGTTCTAGCACCATTCCCTCTTGTGCCTGTCAACTCCAGCCATGGCATTTACCTTACATGATGTAAGTACCCTAGAAAACTGATAAGCACAGGAAAGGAATTCTAATCATCAGCACTGATTAGCAGACACTCACTCTTGCTTGCTTATAGTGCCAAGATGAAAAGGTAAAACACCCCTTTGCCTTATCCAGTCATCCCAAACATCTAAGAATCCTGCTGTATTTACGGGACATCACACAGGCAACATGTCTTTTTTCCCTTCCACTGCCTCCTCCAGTCTCCTTACCTCTGTGGATATTATTAGCAAGCTTAAAAAACCAGATTAACATGTGCTAATTCATTACATTAACAAAGAATTACAAAAGGTCCTTTCAAGTCAAGCTTAATGCATTGCAAGTGTGTGTGTGTGTGTGTGTGTGTGTGTGTGTGTGTGTTAGAACCTCTGCTCCAAAAGTGACATCTCTCTTAAAAAAAGAGAGAAAACAACAAACATCACACAGGTAACTCACATCTTATGCTTCTTTTACTTACACGATCACAGCTTTCTGCAGGTGAGGAGAAAATAAATGAATGGAAAGAGGAGGAAACCCTCTCTTGATTTATTTATTTCCACCTTACACAGCTATTATTGCAGTGTTACTCAGCTATGGGAAGGAGGCAGGTAAGCAGCCCCAAGACAGGTAAGCAGCTCCCCACAGGTGGGCAGCAGTTCGGAGGGTTCCTGGCTTTGCACGTTTTTGGGTTTTACGAGTGGACCCCAGGAACCAAACACTCGTTTAAGAGGAGAGTTTTCTGTACTAAAACAACCCAGATGTCCCCATGCTTGCCCCGCTTAGAAAAGCAGCAGCGACACCTGTCCTAGCTTTACAGGCCAGTAAAAGGTCTGTTAAGTGATTCACACATTTCTACCTGAATGAGAAGGCACACTCTTTGCCTCTAGTCTCCATGTTCCCACCTGTCATCAACAGAGGCAGCCCTTTGGGTCACTTGGTGCAAGATTCTCCGTAAGGCAGAAGTGAATCCCGGCCAATCCGTTCAGTGGGTAGGGTAGGTTGGGGTTTACAACACCGTGGCAACAAGGGCTTATTGCTCCAAAAAGCAGAATATAGATTAAGCAGTCGCCAAACCGGGGTGGGGTTGAGGGCGGTACACGCTTTATTCATCCCTTCTTTTTATTTATCTTATAAACCCATCCGTCGCTTTTCTACCACAAAGCAATCTCTTACAGTAACTGCCAAAAAACAACAACCCACTTTTTCCCAGGAATCAAATGAATGGAAAATAGAAATCCACTGTTCAAAAGATATGTTTGTGAGTGTAGATTGTGTGTGTGTGTGTGTACGGAAGGAGTATTAACTTTGGTTTTAAGAGGAAAATCACAAGTTAACTTGTACAGATTCTAGTTTATGAGGAACACTGCATGCGTGCGTGTGTGTGTATGCATGCATGCGTGTAATTTCATTACATCTTAATCCCATGTTTCTCTCATGTAACTCATCGCCGTACAGATTCTCACGAGGTCTCCCATCCAGACACTCACCCCACCTAGACCTGCTTAGCTTCAGCTACATGGCGGCAGTGGTTTCACCCCAGGGACCAGAAGGAAACAAGGTGGAATAACCACCACCTGCTCTCTGAGATCCTCCATCAAAACTGGCAGGAATGTTTCCTCTACTTCCATATGGGGCTAACAGTACGAGCCTTCAGAAAACAACCCCTTTCAACACTGCATCCCTGACACACTCCTTGGTGGATTCCAAAGGGCCAGGAGGAAGGGAGAGAAATCCCTTACCTTTCTTCATCCTTGAAGATGAATTTCCGCAGCTTGAGATCTCGCAGCACCAGCCCGCCGTCGTGACAGTGCGCCACAGCAGACGCTATCTGGTAGAACAGCTTGGCTGCTTCCTCCTCCTTCAGCTTCTTGCAGGTACGAACAAAGGAATGCATGTCCCCATAGCTCCTCTCAAAGAACACATAGGCTTTCGTCTCCCCGAGAATGATTTCAGTGATTTGGTTGATGTTGTCGTGAGGGGGCAGGCAGAAGCAGGGCGCGAGCAACTCTTGGTAGCAGCCGATATCAAACACCTAGAGATGCAATTGGCAATAAAAACAAAAGGGTTAGAGAGAGAAAGGAAACCGGCTGTAGCAAAGGCACACCGATTTAAAAACTAATAAAAACCCCTCTGCATATTACAAAAGCAAATATGTCCAAATTGCAAACTGGCGCTTCTGTTTCAGCAGACTATGCCCTGAGCAGTCTGGAAGTGCTTTCTTCCTTACGAAAACTAAACGAGGGTTTTCACCCCAACACACACTCCAACCGGCCTACGTAAATTATATCCGCGAGAGAAAGGAAAGTGAATGGCCTAATTTCCTGGCTGATAAGAGGGGAGAAACATAAATAGGCTTGTTTTAAAAAGGAACATCCAGTTCTTTGCAAACAAAAGCATCAAAAAAATTCGACGACAGCTCAGAATCTATGAAAATTCTGATTCTGGATGGCCAATAAAGTTACAGCAAAGGGGAGGGGAGGGAAGTACAGTCATACCTTGGGTTGGGAACACTGCGGGTTGCATGTTTTCAGGTTTCTGGGTTTCGGCACTCACGCATGCGCAGAACCACTAAATCACGCTTTACGCATGCGCAGAAGAGCTGAATCGCATCACACGTGTGCGCAGATACGGTGCTGCAGGTTGTGAACGTGCCTCCCGCACAGATCACGTTTGCAACCCAAGGTTCCACTGTATAGTGATACCTCGGGTTAAGTACTTAATTCGTTCTGGAGGTCCGTTCTTAACCTGAAACTGTTCTTAACCCGAAGCACCACTTTAGCTAATGGGGCCTCCTGCTGCTGCCAAGCCACCGGAGCACGATTTATGTTCTCATCTTGAAGCAAAGTTCTAAACCCAAGGTACTATTTCTGGGTTAGCGGAGTCTGTAACCTGAAGCGTATGTAACCTGAGGTACCACTGTATCATGCTTCAAAACATTTAGGGTTCCCCCACTCTTGTTTTGCTTTTATGCATTGCCTCTGAGGGGCTGTCCAATCTGTCCGTCCACCCATATCACCAATGGATCCAGCACCCAGACACTCATTTAGCTGTGATTCCTGCATTTCAGGGGGTTGGACTAGATGACCCTTGGGGTCCCTTCCAACTCCTCTATGCTATGGTTCTATGCATTTACATCCCACCTTTTTCTTTTTTCCTCCCAAGGAGCTCAAGGTGGCAACCATAGTTCTCCCGCTCCTCATTTAATCCCAAGAATCCTGCAAGGTAGGTTAGGCTGAGAGGCAGTGATCGGTCCAAGGTTACCCAGTGAGCTTTCAAGGCCAAGAGAGGATTTGAACCCTTGCCTCCCAGGCCCTAGTCCAACAATCTCGCTACTATATCACACTGGCTCTGTATCTGAATGAAAACTCTGCCATGGGTTTTAAAGAGTAAGCAGAGCATGCTACATCTCTTTAAAAGGACCATACTCTCTGGTAAACCAGGGCTGTTGTTGTTTTGTTAAAAAAAAAAAACTAAAACTTTTATTAACATTTTACCATTCACACAAATTGGTTACTGACATAATTTACCTTTCTCTTCTTATATGAGATAATTGCACTCTCCGTTGTCTCCCAGTTTCCCCCTTACCTCTGTATTCCCATTTTATTTTTTAAAAAACCAGGGTTGAGGCACCATACATTGTTGGACTCCATCTCCCATCAGCCCCAGCCACCATGGTCTAAATGGTCAAAAATTATGGGAATTGTAATCTAGCAACACCTGGAGGACCACAGATTCCCCCTTACCCACCCATCTTGCACACCAAGTTGTGCTACTATCACCGCCTTCTTCTGGTTATCAGAGGGGTAAGTCAACATGGTGCCCTTCAGACCTCAATTCCCATCATGCCTGACCACTGGCCATGCTGCCTGGGGTTGGCGAAAGTTGTAGTTTTGGAGGGCACAGCCTTGTTTCCCATTTCTACACACCACCTTCCTTTTCCACAGCCTGGATAGCTCGGTCGGTTAAAGAACGTGGTGCTGATAATGCACCTGAGGTTGCAGGTTCGATTCCCTGATGGGGCAGCTGTGTATTCCTGCATTGCAGGTGGTTGCACTAGAAGGTCCTCAGGGTCCCTTCCGACTCTACAATTCTATGATTCTATTCTCTGGCAGTGGAAGGAATGAGGGAAGTCAAAATTCTTGTTGGGCAACACAAATAGTGCCACGGTCCGCAACTCATATGGAAGCTGAAGGCTCTCAAATTCCTTCCTCCCCTCTCCAATATGCAGGCAATGGCCTCTTCCATCCCCAAGAACCAACAGAGGTTGGCAGAGTCTATCCCATTCCCCACTCCTTGTCTATCCCCATGCTCTTCAACCCTAGGTTCCCAACAGTTCTTGGGCTACACTTCCCATCTTCCATGACAATTGGCTAAGCTGGCTGAGGAGGATAGGCGTTGTAGTCCAACAACAGCAAAGCACCCAAGGTTGACCGCCACATAGGAATTTGGAGCGGCGATACAGAAAACACCTCCCTTGCTGTTTCACAAAAGGAAGGAGTTAGAGGCCATTGGTGACGTCTCAGAGTTGTGTCTGAAATGCTAAAAAAACGAGGGAAGGACTCTGCTGTGTTTCCGTTGCTAAGCAACAGAAAACACAAGGTTTCGGTTGCTGTTCACACGGTGACAGGGCGGGCGGTTGTAAGATGAGGCAAAATGGATAGCCCTTCGCTTGTGATGGCTTGCATAGGAGAAAATTCTGGGAGATGTGCAACAGGGGAACTTAGGTGCAAACGCAATGATGGCAAACATATGAGATGTCACTTTGGGGTTGGGCCCCCTGGGTTGCGAGTTCCCTACCCATAAGACTAGGGAAATGTTCGAATGGACTTGCAAACTTGTATTTGCCTTATGGAGATTTTTAGTGCATCTTTTTTAAGCAGAACGAGTGGCTCTCTAACCTTGCAAGCACATCCACCTTGCGTTCTCGTGAATGAAATGGCAAGGAATCGCCAAGCATGCTGGGAAACTCAAATATAGATATAAAAAAATGTTCCACTAATCCAGCGATTATGAATGAATCAGTGCTTGAGACATTTGGATTCCAGGCAATGGGAACGTTTCATTGAGAATAACGGGTGCACTGCAGTAAGAAGGCATAACCAGTGCGTGACACAAAGGCTTTCATTATTCGCAAAGGCTGCGAGATTCTGATGCATTTGTCCCTTGGTAATGAAGGTCAGGAAGTTACAAAGTCAGATTAATGCTGAAGAACGCAAGCCAACCATATTGCGCAACGTAAGGATAAATGACTGTGGCTCACCACTTGCTCTTTCTATAGCTTGTAGCTTAGCAATTCAGAAATTAATTTAAGGCACGCAAAACCTGTCTTGAAGCCATTATCTTCTGTAATGCTCTGAAGCGGAACAGCGCTTGCCTCTGAAATACCTACTAGCAACATCCTATGCATGTCCATTCAGAACTAAGTCTCACCCAATTCAATGGGTCCTAGGTAAACATGCAGAGGATTGCGGCAGGTTGAGAAACTCTCTAGCAAGTTTCTATAAATAAGTGCAAGCTTCGGCAATTCCATGAACTGCATTCGCCACAGCTCTTCCTGTTATTCCTGACGCGTGGAAAGAGAAAAGATCTTTTACTTGGGGCTGGTGACCGGTTAACTACATATCTGTAAAAGGGAAGACCACTGCAGGTGGTGTTTGTTTTTGTGTCCTCCAGATGTCTTCCTTTCAGGGGAACCCATCAATGATACCAGAAGCTGTGGGAACAGATATACATTCCCACCACAACTGCAGTCTCCTTGTGAAATCTTGCAGCACATCATCTGCATGATATTATTTGTCCACTCTGAAGTCCTGCTGAATCCAATGAGGCTTACTCCTAGGTAACCAGGATCAGGGATCGCAGCCATGACCACCTTCTAAGTACTATAAAAACATGTGGCCCTCATGCAAGCAAAATGTTTCCCCTTAACAGCCAAATCTCCCCCTAAGAGCCTTTTTTTTAAATGTCATTTTGACTGGCTCCCCCAAAGCTTATCTTTGTTGTTCTTTTTAATGCAAAGTCAGGACATGTGACTTTATAGGTAGTCCAGTTTAGCTCTTTCCAGCAGCGAGTGTAAAAAAAGGAGCTCATTTGGATTCTAGAATGGCATTTTGCATACTCAGGGGGTTCCAGCCAAATTAAATTAAGCCTCATCAGCCCCCCTTTGTTTACTGGCTCTTAATGGGGGTGGGGCAGGGGGGGAAATCCACAAGCCTGTTTTTACTTAGACAAATCGGTTGATGATGATGATGATGATTATCTGTATATGCAAGGGCACTATTTTTTCAGGATCAGCCAAAGAGGCAGATTTTGTTTTGTTTTTTTAAAGGCAAACATGAAGGGTTACAATTTTGCAAGCGAGGGGAACTGAAATGTTTTTGTTTGTTTAAAGGGAGGCGTTCAGTTACGAAAAATGGTTGCCAGTGTCCTCAAAACATGAAAATTCCTAACACTTCCTCAAAGACATTATAATGGACAAAGATGCTCTTTCATACAGGAGTTCTGCTTCTGTCGCACAGTAGTTTCCTATACCTTTAGAACACAATCACAGGTGGTTTTGGATCTGATTTAACTACTAGATGCGTAAAAAGAAGTTACTAGCTCCTGAAAATCTTCAAGCAGATAAGGCAGCCTTGCGAGATTTGTGCACCTTCATAAAGATGTCATTCTTTGCATTTCAGCTGCCCGTTCTTTGGCTTTCATCTGCACCTCCCACAAGAGGAGGCTGATAATATTTTGATCTGCATCTATTTTGGACAAACTAATGCATGCATTTTAAATGATCTGCACCATCGCTCCACTTTCTGGTTCCTTGTGCAGTGGAAGTCCTTGCAAGGTCAGAGAGGCTCTACTTTCCATAATCAGGTATAAACTGCACAGAACTAAATCTTTATTAAGATTTAAGGTTCATGACTCACGGGTGGCCAGTACATTTTTTTACTGCCCTGAACAGAGAGCTCTTTGCCACGAACCAGGGGCTGCAGTTTAATTTTGCCACCACATATGAATCTAAATAAAAACATCCACCTGGTCTACAGTGACCAAAAAGCTTGGATTATTTAAAGGGTAGTCCATGTGTCTATATCACAGCCTACCGATTCAACAGTAGGATTGCAGCTTGTTTGGGTTTTGTTCTCAATCCCATAAAAATACACATTTTGGGGGAAAATGTTCTGTAATTACAAAGGTGGTGTAGTGTGGCAATCTTCCCATGCAGCCTTTCCAGGGGCTGTTCCAGGAGCAGAGCTCCAAGAGGGCACCAGGGAGAGCGAAAGAAAGAGTAACCACAGCAGTTTAGGAACAAAGGAAATAGTATCGCCTCTGAGTGAATGGACGACGCCACTTCCCTCCATAGGAGAAGCATGTGGACTTCCTTTCTCCACAGTTTACCTTCACTGGGGAGCTGAAGAGACCGGAGAAGCCAGCAACCTACCAAGTCGGAGCCCTGTTGTTGTTTTCTGCATGGCCTTCTAACAAAATAAGCATGCAAGTGTGCAAGGATTTATTATTATTGTTGTTGTTGTTTCCTGCTGAAACGTGGGCGATTGTGTTTGCAAACAATCCATAGCAAGGAGGCTTGGTGCTCGTGTGCATTTTAAAAAAAAAAAGAATTCGGATCCACATTCCAATCCCACACATGTCGACTCGCAAGTAAAACTCCCTCTCTGAGGAATCAGGCTTCCTCCCAAGTAAGCCTATACAGGACTGCAGTCTTACACAGAGGCAAAGCTGCCAACTTGCCAAGTTTGCATCCAGCACCACGCAAGGGAAGTGAAATATCCTCGGAGGACCGGTTGAAAATTAGCAAGGGATTCCCTTTTGGGAAGTCAGAAAGGAAAGAGAGGAGGGAAATTAGATTAAACGTACTTCCACCTATGTGGCCTTCAGAGCCTAACTCCCCTCCTCCTCCCCTCCCCAAGTCTTTGGCTCCAGGCCACCGTTATAACGTGGCCATTGTCTGGAAAGTTGCTGAGAGCCGTTTAAATTATGCAAGGATTTTTTTTTCTCCCTGTTTGTTTTAATTAAACTTCTCCCAGTGCTTAAATCAATGGCTCGCCGCCGCCCCCAGCCCCCACTCCGGAGTACTTTCTAAAAATAAACTCGCTAGACAGAGAAAGGCTTTAAAAAAAATATTAAAAAAATCCCAGGGGGTGGGAGAAGAGAAGAGAGGCAGGAAAGTTATTACCTTGCAAACCAGCTCCTCCTCGCTGTGCAGATGCACGGCTCGAAAAATGTGATCTCCTTCCAGAGGCTCCAGCAGTAAGTATTTCCCGATGCAAGAAACGCAATGCGGCAAGTTGGGAGTCTCTGGCGGGCTGGGTGAGCCGAGGTTGGGGCTGAAACTCTGGCTGGACTCGGTGGGCCTTACAGAAGAGAGCTCTTCAAAATCCTGGGTTTTATTCCGAGGTCTTCCATAGCGTGCGATTGTGATTGGGGTTGACCTTTGTATGTTCATGGGGATGGAGAGAGCAAGCCCTCCAAAAAAAGGTCCCCCCCCCAAAATCACACAACACGCACAGATGCAGGCGGGAGCGAGCAGCAGCAGCAGAGCGCGCGCGCGCACACACAACCGTTTTGGAGAGGGGTGTTTATTGTGAAGATCAGGCCGGCCGCAACGATGCCTTTGTGCTGTCGCCGGAAGAAAAGAGGGGGATTTCGGAGGGCAGGTTTCCGTGGGGTTAGTGTCCAGTTTATGTCGCCGAGAGAGGAAACAGGAGGTAGGGGGCGCGGAGACTGGAGAGCGGATGGCCAAGCCGAAGGGTTCCCCTCTCCCGGAGAAGCCCGGCACGTCGGGGAGCTTTTGCGCAAGAGAACAAAGTGACACAAACAAAGCGAAAGCGTGAGTCTTTCCAAAAACGTGGCCTCTCAGGAAATGCAGCTGTGTTGTTGTTGTTGTTGTTTAAAGAAATAACAATGGAATGAACAAGTCGAGAACGGAGAGAGGTGAGAATCGTTATTAGTATTTGGCTTCCTCTGCGCTCCTGCAAAATCCTCGCACGGCTGGAAAAGTGTTAAGTTCAGGTAACCAGACAGACGACTGGGTCCCCCCCCTTCTTTTTTCCCCCCAATCAATTTCTTTCCCTACGTTTTAACTGTAGATGGCGTCTGAAGCTTTTTCCCTGATAGCAAGGACTATCCAGATATGCAAAAAAAAACCCAAAACCACGACGAGGGAGCATTTAACTTCAGAGGGTCAGCAAGGAGCTCCAACAACAACAAAAAGATGAAAAATATAATATATATAGATATAAATATATATGTATATACAAATACACACAGAGAAAAATAGAAAGACGCTATTTGGTCATCGATTTCTTTACTCCTCTCTCTCTCTCTTTTTTTTTTCTTTTGCGGGAGGGAAAACGTTCCTAAATTGAAAGGCACCGTCCACCACCGGGAAAGAGAGAGGTGCGCGAAGATCCACGCGCCCGAGACGACGGCTCTCGTGTGCGCGCGCCCTCCCTCGCGCGTGTTTCCTTTGATCAGACAAAAAGTGCAATCAAGGACAGGCGCGGATCAATGCTCTTCCATTTCGCGCGGGGCTGATTTGCTTATTTATCTCCGACAAGTGTGGGGGGAGAAAATCCCTTCGCTTTTCAGCAAATCCTGGAGCGCGACGCGCCTGCAGCGACGATGATGATGATGATGGTAGTGATGATGCAAAAGCAGCAGCAGCATGAAAGGCGAATACTTAACAATAGTAGCTCTGCAAGAGAGGAGACCTCCTTTCGCCGGCTTCCTCTTTGTCCCTCCTTTAGAGAGTCCTGAGATGCGGAGGAGATGCTGCTACTTTAAAGATGCACGTTGAATATGTGCGTGTGTGTAGAATATATATATATATATATATGTATATATACTCAGTTATTTCAGGCGTCGATCTCTCTTAATTCCTGGAGGTAGGAGGAGGAGGTAGGGAGGGAAAGGGATGGCCGAGCCAATCCCTTTCAGCAAGGCATCATCTTCCCCACCACGTATTAATAGCTACTTACGTGCGCTGGGAATTCTCTCGCTGCGTCTCTACTTACTGGGTGTCACAAACGGCGGCGGCTGCAGCAGCTCCAGCGCATTTACGCCGACCCGGAGCGCACAGGCAGGCGAGCAGGCTGGCTGGCTGGCTAAGAGACTGACTGCCTGCCCAGTCCCCGCCGCCGCAGAGCCGACTGGCTCCGCGGAGAGGGCCCGCCCCGAGCCCCGAGGTGCCTCCCCATTGAGCCGGCGAAGCGCCAATCACACGAGCAAAGCCTGCCCAAGCCTCTCCCTCCCCTTCCCTCTTTCCACTCATTCAATGAGCCGGCTGCAGGGTAAACAAGGTAAAATATCCTTCCGCAGCGCGAGCTGTGAAATAGGAGCTTTTGTGAGCCGTGGCGGCTGCTGCTGCTGCTGCTACTACAGCTAGTGACAAGTTGTGGCGTTGCACTGACCTCTGGTTGTTTCCGTTTAAGCCTCAGTTTGCAGTGTGTTTGGAGGGGATTTTCTCTTTATCTCTCCTCCCGGCATCCTCGTGCATCTCTACATCGAGGGTTTCCTTCTTCTTTTTTTAATGAAGAACTTGGTTATATAAACGTCGAAATGTTATAATGAAAAGCCTGGCTTCCTCACCCGAAATGATCGTCGGAATGCAACAATCCGTGCCAAGTATACCGCAATGCAACACTTGACATAAAATTTCCCAGTGGCAGTTGCATGGTAAGGGGACGTTCACTCAGGGAAGCTTGCACACATAAGTGGCTGCTCCCTATGTGTCCAAGCACCCACAAAATTCCCCGTGAAGGGGCCGGGCACCCACACATTTTGGCGCCAGGATCATGCACACAGCCCCGGGCACCCATGCTGGTGGGGCCAAACTGGCGCTCCTACTTCCACACAAACCCATAGAGAGGGGATGCTCAGCTGCTTCTCATAGAATCACCGAGTTGGAAAGGTGATCTGGTCCATCCACTTGCAGTGCAGGAATCTTTTGCCCCATGTGGGGCTCAAACCCGTGAGCCTGAGATTCAGAGTCTCATGCCCTACCAATTGAGCTATTTTACACTTGGAGAGCTAGTGGCTGAACGACAACCTTTGAAACGTAAGGGCACTTCCAGGCAGTCCACCCACCCAGGATCGCAGCACCAGGAAGGAGAGTCCCCAAAATTCAGGCTCGTCATATGCCAGAAAATGTCATGGCTTTGGGGTGTAAAAATGCCATAGGGGGAGTTTGCTCAAAAGCTCAACAACTTTGCGGGTGTCAGGGATTGTACTTTTTGAAATATGACACCCCTAAAGAAAAATGCAGCCAGCACCTTCTGCCCCTAAACAACACAGTTTAATGTGATCAGCATGACTGCAGGGCTGTACATAGCTACCCCATCAAAGAAAAGAAAACCCAGTCTCTGCTTGATTATTTTTCTCATTCTCTGGCTCCATCTATGATAATTTCCCTTAAATAAACTTCAAGGCCTTCTCATTCACTTGCCACAGCAAGGAGGGTCCATTAATCACCCAGGCACACCTGGTTCCCTTTCTGAATGTGCTCCTCTGCTTTCCCTCTCCACTACATGCACAGGAGCACTGCTACACAACAACAACAACAACAACAACTTGGCACATCATACTAGAATAGCTGTAAAAGCCCTGTTTTTTCTGGAATAAATGGGCTTACAACACAACCTTTACCATGTTTATTCCGAAGCCCTACCAAATTCATTGGGGTGAACTCCCGGTTAAGTGGGGTTGAAGTTGTAGTCTTACTCTGTGGCAGAATCCATCAGCACCCAGCAACTTAAAGGAAAAGAGTTCAGGATGTTTTCTACTAACCACTCTGGCTTAGCCCTTTAAAAGTAGTGAGCCACCCTGAAGGTGAGGGAGGGAGAAACCATTCCCTTGTCGCTTTCTTTCACTGAAGTTAATAATCCTTCACTTTTTCAGCTTTTTTTTTTAAAAAAAAGTTATAAAAATGATCTTACTTTATAATAACAATGTGTTTGTGTTGTCATGGTGCAGTTTTCTTGGTCACCAACAGGTGGTGCTATGAACTACAGCATGGCCAGAGCTGGTGAATGGACAGCCTCAAGTGGCCAGAGATGAGATAGGCACACAGAAGCGTTGGCTGGCCTCTAGATGCACAGCAGTCGTGGCGGCATGAGACAAAAAGGGGAGGCTTAAGCGGCCCTTCAAGCCCCTATCACTGCTGCCACTTGTGGAAGGAGGGGAACGAAGGGGAGGAAGTCTCCCCCTCCCCAGCCTATCCTGCTGCTGTGGGAGCAAGAGGAAAAAGCTTGCATCCTTCCCTTGGTTTCCACAGTGGCAGGGAGGACAAAGGAGAGAAATAAGCTACTTTCTTGAGTTTTCTTGGCAGAAGGCACACAGGACCCCACAAGGGTAGAGTGGGCAGGGGAGGGAATTGGTGAGCAGAGTAAGCAGTGGGGCAGACCCTAGTCAAGGAATAAAAGCAATGCATATTTTAGAAGACATCTGAAGTTTTAATGTTTGATGTTTTATTGTATTTTTAATACTTTGTTGGACATGGCCCAGAGCAGCTGGGAAAACCGAGTCAGATGGGTGGGGTATAAATTATTATCATCATCATCGTCATCATCATCATCATCATCATTATCATCATATTAGGCTACAACATGAAGTGCAATATTTTCTCTCTTTGTAGATTACAGAAGTTCCATGACTTTGCTCAAAGCAGCAAAAGATCTCTTAATACAGCCATAAAACTTAATTTAACTATTTAAAATATTATTATTTTTAAGCTGGAAGAGATACGCGGGATTCATAGCCTGTAGTGACCAGAGCTGGATCTGCTGCCACTGCCTTTTATATTGGCCCTGCTCTTGTGCTCTTAACAGCAGTCTGACCCATGGAAATTAATTTGGTGTCAATTTTTCTGCTACTTATCTTCATGGCTGGAAAGACTTTTGCTGTTTAATCTCTGTGTCAGGCCGTCACTGAGCAGGGCCAGTAAAAACCAAAAAATGGCAGGGAAGTGGAACTCTAGCATATTGCAGGTGCAGGGAAGGCAGTGGAGAAAGAGTGAATATCAAATAAAAATATTCATAAAATGATGATTCGTTTGAAGAGTAATTTATTGTTATTATTACTTCATTGGGGGAAATATCCAGCAAACCAATATAAATCAAAACTAGATGGGTGGCAGAATGGATTTTTTGATTAGTTTTATAAAGTGTGAAAGCAATTTTCTTCCAACTTGAAAGCGTAGATTGGAATCCCTTTGAAAACTCTGCAAGGCTGTATGGTAGATAAAAAAAAAATGTTAGGAAGTTTCATGGAGGCAAGGTCAAGGGACCTTAACAAATTCTAAAATGGCCTTGATTCGGGACATTTTATCCAGGGAATGCATGTCAATTTAATAGTCTTTCTTTTCTTACTCATTTTCTTAGGAAAAAAACGCAAGACATATGCACAATCATCTAAAAAACAACAACATGCTATTGAAATATGCTTTATCTCTGGGGAGAAAAGACAGCATAGGTCAATCACAATAAATTAAAAGGCTTAGCCAACACAAAATTATTTTGCCCATTATAGTTCAGAACTGGGGAACCCGTGACTTGTAATATGTTGCTGCTGTTGGTTTTGTTTCTATTATTATTATACCACCCTTCATCACTGCTCTTTTCAGGCATTTAAATGGGTAAGCACATAGGCTGGTGCCTTATACCTAGTCTTATACCATCTGGCTCAGTATCAAGGACCACCTCTCTCAATATTAACTGCCTCGGACTCTGCATTCATCCTCTAAGGCCTTTCTTTGTGTGCCTCCTCCATGTGAGGTCCGGAGGTTGCAATACAAGAACAGGCCTTCTCTGTAGTGGCTCCCATAGCTGTCAACTTACAGATTTGAAAATAAGGGACCAGCAGCCTCAAAAATAAGGGATCCGCAGCCAAAATAAGGGATTTTACTTAGCTTATATAGAAATCCACCACTGATAGAGCCATGCTGCTTTGGCTGCCACTGACTGTGTTTTGCAGGGTGTTGGACTAGATGATCCTAAGGGTCAAGAACTCCGACCAAGAAGAGTGGCAGACAAAACTGATGAACCAGGTCGAGATGGCAAAGCTTACAGGCAGAATTAGAAACCAGGAAGAGGACCTCTTTAATAAAGAATGGGGAAAGTTTATAATTTATTTGAAAAGCTATTGTAAAGAGTTACATACATTGGTAGGATTGACAGAAAACTTGTAGTAAAAAATTGAACTATGGATGGACAAATGATTTATAAAAAATAGAGTTATGAAAGGGATGCAGAGGGGGAAATCACTACATTAAGACGCTGCACTGGTTGGAGGGTATACTAAGCATCATGTTGGGGCTGCCGTCGTCCTGGTGCGAGGAGTTCCATCAGCCCTTCACCGCCCGAGAGAGGGAGGGAAGGAGAGAGACTCTCGCCCACGCCGCCCACGAGCCTGGCATGAGGCGGTTGTGGGGCCACGGCGGCCACTGAAGCACCACCCTTCTGTGTCCCTCCCCATCCCCTCCTCTTCCTCCTCCCTCAGGCCGCCTCCTCAGTCGCTGCCGCTGCCGCCTCCGGCTTCCTCTGGCAGCGCGGTGGAAGTCTCGCAAGAGAGGGGCTGCCTGCCAGCCTACCACCCGTCTCCTCACGACGCGCCCCTGAGGGGGGAAAGGGAGAGACGGAGACACGGCAGCTCGTGCACGCTATCGCTCTCGCTCTCTCGCGGCGGAGGACCCCGCGCCACTGCTTCCCTCCTGAGCCGGGCAAGCTTGAAATCCGGGAAGTTTAAAGGACATCATCAATCCAGGACAGCAGTGGGAAACTGCGCTGGGATAAGGGAGTTTCCCACCAAATAAGGGACGGTTGACAGCTATGTGGCTCCCCATTTGTGGAATGCTCTCCCCAGGGAGGTTCGCCGGGCGCCTTCATTATATATAATTTAGGTGCCATGCAGAAATGTTCCTCTTCAATACCTTTTGGCTGATTAACATTCTACAGCCTTTTAAATTTGTCTGTAGGAAGGGGGGTTGTTATTGTTGTGCTGTTTTGTCTTTAATTATTTACTTTTTCCAGCCCTACCTGGGAGCTTCAGGGATTGCATGTGGGGCCTTCTGCATTGCAAAGCTCTACCACTGAGCAACAGCCCTTGCCGCAAACTCCTCCCACCTGCCAATTCTCTCCTGCAACCACCTCCTCACCTCCCAGGGCTACAGCTGGGGACTTCCAGAGAAGATGCTGGCAACTCCTTATGCAGAGATTTTGAGTCGGAGGTGGGGTGGGAACCAAGCAAATACAGTGGTACCTCTGGTTGTGAACAGGATCTGTTCTGGAGGCCCGTTCTCAACATGAAAAGCCCACAACCTGAAGCGCCGTATCTGCGCAGGTGTGCGGTGCAATTTAACGCTTCTGCGCATGCGTGAGCGGCGAAACCCAGAAGTAACCCTTTCCGGTACTTCTGGGCCGCTGCGGGACGCAACCTGAAAAAACATAACATGAAGCAAACATAACATGAAATATGACTGTAGTCGCATCCTGCTGCTTAGCCAGACTTAAAAGCTTGCGCACTGCTCATTCCTCTTAAGAATAAATAAATCCGGAGGGTGCTGTTTAATAGAAGTGCAAGATTTACAGTGGCGTGCTGCATGACAAACAAAAATTAGATGCGCACAAAGCAGTTTTAGGTTTTGCAGCTGACGAAATGTGGTGTAAAACAGCAAGCCCAGCATTTCAGAAAGCTCTGCCTTTTGTTCCCGTTGTATGGGGGGGCTGCAAGGAAATGAAAGTGATGTGCTGAAGTGACAAGGGATTGTTTCTGCCAATTATTTATCCTGTGCAGTCCTTTTCAGGGGACAGTATCAGATAGTATTCCAGGGGTAGCCAAAGCAATGCCCTTCAGATGAGCCAATGGTCAGGGATGATGGGAGTTGTCGTTCAGCAATGTACTACTATTGGTTACACCTATAGTAGCTCATCGCATTCCCCCCACCCTCCAGCTGCGAGAGTGCAGAAGTGCTTGTCGACTTATCAACTGTCTAAAATAATAATAATGGAGAAAGAAACCTAAGTCTTTAGAAAGGCAGCTAAAGTAAATCAAAGTAATATATAATATAAATTATTTTGATTATGTATTTTGTGATTTATATTCTGAACCACCCTGAGACCTGTGGGTATAAGGTGGTATATAAATTTAATAGATTATTTATTGTTGATTGATTGATTGATATTAATGAAGTGCAGATGAGATCATCAGCCTTTGCCTCAGGTTATGTTCAGCAACCGTACGTTTGGCTGAGGGCTGTTCCAAACCGGCTTCCCAAATTCTCCACATTATTTATTGCGGGTAAAATTGGGGAGATGTTGCCAAATATTCTCACCTCCAGAAAATTCTCTACTTGGAAGTTTTGGCTCGTAAAATGTTAGACGAAACAGCAGGCTAGGCTAGGAGAAGCTAGGAGAAAGGGGTCCAAGCCCATTGCTGGCTTGAGCCACCTTCAACAGTATCGAAACGGGGTCCACAGAGAGCTCAGAGACAAACATTCAAACAGAAATGACTGGACAATTGTTTCCCAAGAAATTTTGGCTCAGCCCAACTTGAAATGAAATGAGAAGACTGGCTTGTGCTACTGGGATATACCAAATGAATCTTCTAACTTTATTTCTGTTAGTTCCAGATCTGATTAGTCATTTGCTGTGTGATTTTGGGCATAACCACTATGACAATGGAGATATCATGAAGGGAGCTGGGAATTAAATTATCAACATAATTAGGCGTGCCAAATATGAAAATGTTTATTTTATGTGTCATAAATACATCTTTTTTATATATATAAAAAAGGAGGAAAATGAAGAATGAGGCCTTGTAATTAATGCTCTGCTGCCAGAATGATGCAACAGTTAGTTTATTAAAAAAAAAACAAAAAACCCCAAAGCCCTACTGTCTCTGAATAGCTAACTCTGCACTCTGACGCTTGCCAAACTGTGATGTTGGCAGATTTCCAAACCAAGCAGGTCCAGAAAAAGCGAAGACTCCAAGAGTGACCTGCTGCCAGCTCAATGATTTTAACTCCAGGAGCTGACAGCAACAGTGACCTAGCAGAACATAGTGCAGATTAAAATAGTCAGAGAACTTCCCGAGCGCATGCACTGCATACAAGAGGTCCCAGGTTTAATATGCAGGTATAGCTGGTCAAGACTCCCGTCTGTCTGAAATTCTGGAAAGCTGCAGCAAACAGTAACAGAACTACATGGCCTAATGGTCTGAATCAATAGGACAGTTTCTTAAGATTCGTCTCACAGTCACGTTGGGCGCTTCCTGCCGCAATGTGGAAGAGAGGCGAGAACTGTCCCAAAATAGCGGGACTGTAGGAAGGACATTTTTTTTCCCTCCTCTCAAACATTGGGCAATGTAGCATTCCTAGGAATACAGGAAGTAGCCCTTCACTGAGTCATGCCCTTGATATGTCTAGCCCAGTATTGTCCTTGGCAGTGACTCTCTAGGATTTCAGATCAGAGACATCCACAACGCTAAGAAATGCTCCTTGTTATTGTTCCTGACATCCAGTTTTGAGAGTTCCTGGGGGAAAAGGGCACCAAGGTTCAATTTTAATATTGCACATTTTTCTGTGCATACTTTAAAAGAATCTTAGGTAAAAGTAAAGGGACCCTTGACCATTAGGTCTAGTCGTGGCTGACTCTGGGGTTGCGGTGCTCATCTCACTTTCTTGACCGAGGGAGCCGGCGTACAGCTTCCGGGTCATGTGACCAGCAGGACTAAGCCGCTTCTAGCGAACCAGAGCAGCGCACGGAAACGCTGTTTACCTTCCCGCCGGAGTGGTATCTATTTATCTACTTGCACTTTGACGTGCTTTCGAACTGCTAGGTTGGCAGGAGCTGGGACCGAGCAATGGGAGCTCAGCCCGTCGCAGGGATTCGAAACGCCAACCTTCTGATCGGCAAGTCCTAGGCTCTGTGGTTTAACCCACAGCGCCACCCATGTCCCAAAAGAATCTTAAGTGTGCACATTTAATAAGAGAATGAGACAAGCACATAGTAAGCACTAAGCAGAGAGCCAGAATTGGATGCATATTCCTGTCCAGTGAGCACTTGATGGGCAAATCGGGTTAACTGATTAATTTATAATAATGTTTCTATCCTGCCACCCTCTGACAGGAAGATGGGATTTTAAGTGTTGTGTTGAAGAAATTTAAAAATGTCTCTACCTAATTCAACCTTTCTGAAACAATGCGTGAACTGGAACACAGCCATCCTTTGCAATTAACATTTCTCCGAATTTTGCAGTGCAGTACACCAGCAAGTAAAGTGTGCATAAAAATTTGAATAATTATTGAAAACGGCTGTTATGGGGGAGAAGGGTGTTTTGTGGAAGTTTTAATGTTTTGTATGAATCTTTTTTTATACATGGTATAATGCATTTGTTTGTTTTTAATGTAAGTCACTTGGGGACTTTTTAGGTGACTAATAAATTTAAATACTACTAATAAAAATAATACATACATGCAAAGGTGCATTACTTTAGGAGAGATGGCATACAATAATGTGTATATTAGAATAAATCTGTGCTAAAACGCCAGTGAATTTTCATGAGGACTCTAAAAATAAATAAATCACAACCTGATTTGGAAGGGTGGGGACCTGAATGGAAAAAAATGGGAAAATGTCAGGGACTGGACTGAAGAGGAGGGCTGGAGATTGCCCCCTCCTTCTCCTCTGCTTCCCTTGGAAGAACAAAGGACTCTGCAAGAGCAAAGGGCTCAAAGAGTTTGGTTCTTGAGGCCACCTGTACGGCCACGGGCTATTGCTTGGGAAAGAAGGGGAGTGAGCTCAGAATGAGCAACATCACTATGGAGTTAAGGATTGGATTCTTTGTCTTGCAACCTGGTAACTGAATAAAACCATAAATACACACTTTATTGCTTCTTCTTTGATGCTACCGGGGGGGGGGCAGAGAATCCCCCAAACCTGGCAAAAACGAGATACTAAGAGAAACCAACATTTATGGGTTTTTCTATCCCTAGAGTAATTGCTCTAGTTGTATAGGTCCGTATAGTTAAAGCTATGGTTTTCCCAGTAGTGATGTATGAAAGTGAGAGCTGGACCATAAAGAAGGCTGATGCTTTTGAATTATGGTGCTTGAGGAAACTCTTGAGAGTCCCATGGACTGCAAGAAAATCAAACCTATCCATTCTTACGGAAATCAGCCCTGAGTGCTCACTGGAATGACAGATTGTGAAGCTGAGGCTCCAATACTTTGGCCACCTCATGAGAAGAGAAGACTCTCTGGAAAAGACCCTGACCAAGCTGCGGGAGGCAGTGGCAGACAGGAGTGCCTGGCGTGCTCTGGTCCAGGGGGTCACAAAGAGTCGGACACAACTAAACGACTAAACAACAACAACAAGAGTAATTGTTCAAGTGAAGTCTCTGCAGCCTCCTTTGGTCTGTAAGGTCTGCTCTGACACCCTGGTACACATTAACACTGGAACCTTTAGACAAAGCCTAAGATGTGGACTTCTTTTGAGGGCTCATTGTCCCATCACAGAAACGCGCTTTGGCATTTGGTCTGGTATCCCTCAGCCAAGTTAAAGCAATCCTTTGTACTCTGCTTAGACATGAGACACACAGTGCCAAAGTTTCTGTTTGCATGCTTTTTGGAGGATATCAGTAATTCAGGTTCAGTAATTTACCAGCACGCCTATCAGGCAAAAACTGTCTGGCTGAGACAACTCTGTTCCAACAATGTAAGGTCACTGTGGCCTGGAGCTGTGACAATATACGCCTCTGTAAAGAAGAGTATCAAGCTTCAAGGTCAGATATTATCTCCATTTGCCTTCACCTGAGAATGTCTTCTGCCATCAACAGACAACTGCTGTTGCAGGTCTCCCATTTTCAGTTTACAAACTCAAAGTCCATACAACTGATTCTTGGGTATGGTTGCTACCAAAGCAGTATGGGGGTTGTTTTATCTACTCACTTTGTTGGTAATCAATTTTAATTATTAAATAATGACTTGGAATCATAGAATCATAGAGTTGGAAGAGACCACAAGGCCATCGAGTCCAACCCCCTGCCAAGCAGGAAACACCATCAGAGCACTCCTGACATATGGCTTTCAAGCCTCTGCTCAAAGACCTCCAAAGAAGGAGACTCCACCACACTCCTTGGCAGCAAATTCCACGGTCGAACAGCATTTACTGTCAGGAAGTTCTTCCTAATGTTTAGGTGGAATCTTCTTTCTTGTAGTTTGGATCCATTGCTCCGTGTCCGCTTCTCTGGAGCAGCAGAAAACAACCTTTCTCCCTCCTCTATGTGACATCCTTTTATATATTTGAACATGGCTATCATATCACCCCTTAACCTCCTCTTCTCCAGGCTAAACATGCCCAGCTCCCTCAGCCGTTCATCATAAGGCATCATTTCTAGGCCTTTGACCATTTTGGTTGTCCTCCTCTGGACACGTTCCAGTTTGTTAGTGTCCTTCTTGAACTGTGGTGCCCAGAACTGGACACAGTACTCCAGGTGAGGTCTGACCAGAGCAGAATACTGTTCTGGAAAACTGTTCCCTAATTTTTCTTTGTTTACTTATGCAGTAATTATATGGTAATTACTGTGCAAGTGTCAGAAGGGCTATGACAAACAAAGGAATGCTATGCATTATGAACACAATCCCATAAATGTTTACTTGGAAATTAGTTTGACTGAGTTCAATGCTCGCTGCTTCCTACTAAGTGTGTTTAGGATTGCAGCTGAAGTCAAAGGGACAACATAGCCTGCACTCCAAATCCCACTCAGCTAAGAGTAAGCCCCATTCAGTAGGACTTGCTTCTGAGAATACATGGTTAGGATCATGATGTTAGTCATGAATTAAGCCCCATTTATCTCAAAGGAAATTTAGTGCAACTGAGTCTGAACTGGAGCCTTTATATCTAAGTCTTAATAGGTTGAGATTTCATTTCACACTCGAGATCATTTGTTGCTTTCTCCAAAAGCACACTCCACTAGGGATAGGTAAATCTGTCGCAATTTATTATTTTTCCAGTCTCAGAATCATAGAAATTTAGAGTTGGGGAGACCCCAAGGGTCATCTAGCATAGCTGTCAGCTTTCCCCTTTTCTTCAAGGAATCCTATTCGGAATAAGGGAATTTCCCTGAAAAAAAAAGGATAAGTTGTCAGCTATGTCATCTAGCCCAACCCTCTGCAATGCAGGAATCTCTGCTAAAGCATCCATGACAGATGGCCATCCAACCTCTGCTTAGAAACCTCCAAGGAAGGAGAGTCCACCACCTCTGGCGGGAGTCTCTTCCACTGCCAAGCAGCTCTTACTGTTCTTAAATGCAGTTCACCACATTTCCACATCACTTTGAGATTTATTTACTTTTTAATCCTCATGAAAATTCAGCATTTCAGTACAGTGGTACCTCAGGTTATATACGCTTCAGGTTACATACGCTTCAGGTTACACACTCCGCTAACCCAGAAATAGTACCTCGGGTTAAGAACTTTGCTTCAGGATGAGAACAGAAATCATGCGGCAGCAGTGGGAGGCCCCTTTAGCTAAAGTGGTGCTTCAGGTTAAGAACAGTTTCAGGTTAAGAACGGACCTCCGGAATGAATTAAGTACTTAACCCGACGTACCACTGTATACAAAGCAATTTCCCCCAATATATGTGTTTTCTATACATAGCATATGCATTTTTTGCTCATATTACTTGTTTGGAGAACTGCATTATGAAATCCAGAGAACTTTGAGTTTTGAAGGATATTTGTGTTTTGGCTCATGCATTGATTTGGAAACTGCAAAATAGTTAAGTTTGTGTTTTGATGCAAACTGAATCAAATGTCTCCGCCATGCTTATTTTCCAAGGCAGAACAGATTGAAGTTATTTCTGCCTTCAGAAAAAAAACACAGAAAATATTTTCTATTTATTAATGACAGGTCTCCCAAACTGTGACAAATGCACAAAAAATCATTTTCTGGTGACAACCCAAGCCCAAATGAGCTTTCCTGATCTTTGACAGATACTTTTGCAATGTTTTCACTTGGGGTACCATGAAAAGGTAGAGTGTCTGGCTTCCTGACTCAACACACAGATGGACTATTCCCCCAAGTTCTCTCGCTTCCTCAAATAAATCTCAGCAAGGAAGGGCAGACCAAAGCTTTTGGTATTTTGGGATGTCAGCATGAAGCTTGGTTAGAGAGTAGCATTGCTTTGTTCTTTCGTTTTGGTTTTATAGCCTTCACAGCTGATGTTAAAGAGATCATTTACTTCAGATATTAAGAGAACGCTGGAAAGAAAACAGATAATCAGGAACAAAAGAAACCTGGCATGTTCAGCTGTTTGAATAAGCCATACCTCTCTCCTCACCCCTCCAGATTAAACACAAAAGGTCTCAGAGAAAAATTAACGTTTCAGAAACGCTCCACAGATGTCATTAAAGGTGGCTTTTATGCAACCATCAGACGTAAATATGAAGAAACAACACTCGTGGAGGGGGAAGACAACAAGCTGTTTGCTTCGGAGTTTGAACAGCTCTGCCACCACCTACTTCCCAGCTGCTGTTTTATATAATGAATGGGTTTTCATTGCTAACAAAAACATTTGCTTACTCTCATAAAAAAGTGAAAGGGAAAAGGGTGTTTTGAGGTAAGCTAAGTCACTTTATTAAGAGTCATTCTAGGCATACTGTTGAGATATGCAACCCAGAACTGTGAATGTTAATGGGGGCTCTACAATTGAGTTCAATGGGATTTGGACTGGACTCACCGCTGGTTGGCCTTTGGGCCATGAAATAAATGGCATTTTTAAGCCACCGCCCCCATAATATGTTTGAAATGTACAAAGATCAGCTGCAGCTCCTTGCTGATTGTCCACTCTGAAGCAAACAGGCTGTGTTTCTGCATAACATGTGAAACTAGGCCCCTGAGAAACAAAAAGCTTAAGGGTCATAGGATTTAAATGTGCTCACATGGGTTGTAATAATATGCTTATAGTTTGCTCCTTTTGATGCCACACTTGGCTGCCAAATACAACTTAGCAGACATGGATGGTAGTTACCTTGGCTTCAAGTTATACCACCCACTCCTATATTGGACAAAATGGCTTTACCCCCAAGTGCATTGACTGTTTTATTCCTTGCAGTGATAAAACGATAAAGTCTCAGAGGAACATGATGAAAAAGGTACTTAGAACATGGCTGCTGCTCTGGATGTGCTAGCAACTTGTTCAACTCCTTAATTCCAACAGGTATAGTACCAACCTAGATATATCAGCTTTCCAGTACCATCTGCAGATATGGGCAACTGCTGTCTCACGTCTAAGTGGCTAGAGGAATCCAAGCCACTTCCTTCCTTTCCTCTCGGCTGCACTAGGAAACTCCAGCTGATGGTTGAGGCTTTGGTCATTCAGGGCTCTCAACTGCTCATTAGTGCCTTCCCACCTCTTTTTGGCTGCCCCAGCCATTCTGGGTGGCTTCCAACACATATAAAAACCTAATAAAACATCGCAGATTAAAAGCTTCCCTGTACATGGCTGCCTTTGGGTGTCTTCTAAAGGCCCATCTCCTTGACATCTGATGGGAGGGCGTTCCACAGAGTGGATGCCACTACTGAGAAGCCCCTCCGTCTGGTTCCCTGTAGTTTCACTTCTTGCGGTGAGGGAACCACCAGAAGGTAGTGTGCTTTATGAATGAATTTATGTCCCCTTCCTTGGGGAGAGTTAAGCCAGCTTGACTCACACAAAGAAGGCTGGCTCTCCTCCAATTTCATACTGGTATATGCCTCATGCTATGCTGCACTCCTTGCTGATTGTGGAGGCTTATAAATTGGTGGGACGTGGGTGGCGCTGTGGGTTAAACCGCAGAGCCTAGGACTTGCTGTTCGAAAGGTCAGCGGTTCGAATCCCCGCGGCGGGGTGAGCTCCCATCGTTTGGTCCCAGCTCCTGCCCACCTAGCAGTTCGAAATCACCCCTAAGTGCAAGTAGATAAATAGGGACCGCTTTCTAGTGGGAAGGTAAACGGCGTTTCCGTGTGCGGCACTGGTGCTGGCTTGCCAGATGCAGCTTCATCACGCTGGCCACGTGACCCGGAAGTGTATTCGGACAGTGCCAGCTCCCAGCCTCTTGAGCGAGATGAGCGTGCAACCCTAGAGTCGGTCACGACTGGCCCTGACAGGCAGGGGTACCTTTACCTTATGCTGCGCCCATCATTTATTTCCAGCAAAGCATGCCATCTTTATCTCAAGGATGAAAAGACAGCATGGGAAGACTGAAGTGAACAACACAGAAACTCAGGAATCTGCATGGCAGTCTGATCTTCAAGCTACTTCAGATGTTAAGTACTTCAGTGGAGTTAAGTACAAATAAGTTGATGGTGCTAAAATGACTTAAAGGAAATCACATCACTTCTGTGTGTTGTAAATCAGGCAGGGATTATTCTCTCCCAAGCACAAAACAGCTAAAATGACATAGAAGTGTTAACTGTATAAAATAACGCTTTCCATATAAAGCAGAGATGGAGGCCTGTGGCTGGCTGAGGATGATAGGAGTTGTAGTCCAACAATATCTGGAAAGCTGCCGTTTCCTCACCTTGACATAAAGGAGCTCTCGGATGAATTCCCTACTAGACTTCCTCCCAGAAATGCATGAGAAGACAAAATGCTGAGACAGGTCGATGCAACCTACTGGACAAGTTCGGTGTGCAGAAGATATCTGCAGGAATGATGGCATGTTGTGAGCTCTTTGCGAATGGGGCCATCAGGAATTTCAAAACAGTTATTATTTTGATTTTCTCCTACATTTTGTTTACATAATGAACTCCAGATGTCCTTAGGCAGTAGCTGCATCCTGCGATAAAAAAACTGACCATCATTTCATTACCCATCATCCCCTTACCCGTGTGGAAAAAAACCCCAGAAAGCAGCAAACATGATAACTGTGAAACAGGAAATATTCTCATACTGGTTCCCATGAGAAATTTTGCTCCCGGGCTGGATTGTCCCTCTTTTATATGCGAAAGAGTTTTCCAGTATGTTTTCTCTACTCTACAGCAGGGATGGGGAGCCTGAGGCATTCCAGATGTTATTGGACTCCAACTCCCATCCCCCCCAACCAGCATGACCAGTGAAGAAGGAAAGTGGAAGCTATAGGATGTTTCCTGTTCCTGCTCTACAGTCTGGTTTGGTCCTGTCCATTTATACAGTGGTACCTTGGTTTACGAACTTAATCCGTTCTGGAAGTCCGTTCTTAAACCAAAGCGTTCTTAAACCAATTTACAAATGGAACACACTCAACAGGAAGCAGAACATGTTCTGCTTCCAAGGCAAAGTTCACAAACCAAAACACCTACTTCCGGGTTTGCAGCTTTCTTAATCCAAGTTGTTCATAAACTAAGCTGTTCTTAAACCAAGGTGCCACTGTACTATTCAGACATTCCCAAAACAGATGCTTTGATCTATTTCTTTATGTGACAACAGCAGCAAGAGTAATATACATCCCAAAGTGGAAAGATAAATAAATAGAGATAGGGAAACCACAGAAGGATGAAGAGGAAGTGCTTATCTTCTGGGAAGAGGGAAGAATCAGTAATGCTATGTATCAAAGTTTTGGGAAAAAATACTTAAATACAATAACAATTTACGAACTCAGAAATGAGGAGTTTGTATAACTCTCCAGCTGTAATAGGGCCAGCATGGCTAGTGGTAAGGGATGATGAGAACTGTAGTAAGCCCCACTGAATTGCCTCTGAGTAGACCTAAGTTGCATTCACACACAATGTTAAGCAACATCATGGCTTAGTGATTGTGACTGCTTTGGACTGTTTAGCACACACAGTTAAGTCTTGGTGCATCAGCCAAACTCAGGCTAATGGTTAAGCTTTCTCCTTCTTAACCATGAACTGTTGTCAAGGTTAAGTCCCTGGGAACTAGCAGAAAACAGTAGAGGGTAGACCCATAAGATATTTTTAAAGCATACTCAACACACATTTAATGCACATTGACTGCCTCCCCCCAAAGAATCCTGGGAATTGTAGTTTCCCCTTCACAGAGCTACAGTTCCCATCATGTTTAACAGACTACAGTACCCAGTATTTTATTTAATTTTTAAAATGTGCATTGAATCTGGGCAAACCAGGCCATAGGCAAGAACGTGCTGCAAACGAGAAACAGGTACCTTTTGTACTTTACAGCCGCACTTTGAGATAATTGCACAGAAAAGCAGAACGGCTGCAATATTTACCAGTCACTCCTTGAAATGATGAGTATCGAATCTGCTTTAAGTTGTGAGTCATTGTCCACAGTGGAGGTAATCCTTGGGGCAATTGATATCGCAGGAATTAACAGTGTTCCTTCTATCATTGCTTCGACACCCGCCTTCATATAAAGCTAAATAAGGGAAATGCCTGTTCTGCTGCGGAGTGGAGGAAATTATTTTGTAAAACACCCTGGAGTAATGCTCCCTGCTCCTCCCACCTGCCTCCCCTGGCCTCTCGGCCACCCATGCTTTTCACAACGGCGGGCTGGCTTTAACGACCCCTCTGAATGTTTGTGCAGATTCCATTACGCTTCTCGCCAGTTTCCACGCACATGCACACGGCGTCTCATTACTCCTTCCTTGTTTGTGCAGAGCAGACTGAGCCCTCCCCATGGGGAATGCATTCTTTCTTCACGCTGCCGGAGGTGGGCTGTTGCAACCAGGGATTCCGCCACTCCTTTCCTACGGGCTGGTTTTGCAGCCTGAGTCCCTCCCACGTGAAACGCTTTCGCTGATGCAACAGCTCAGCCGGCGCTGAGAAACTTAGCTGGAAGCCAGTCTCTGGGTGAACTCTAATAATTAGGCAAGGACACAGAAGGTGCCTTGGAAACTTGTATTCCTGGTTTTGGGGAATGTCATAATAGCCATAGCCTTTGGTAGGACATGTCTGTAAGGACATCCTTTTCCACAGGTGTTGCCTCTTTGTGTGTGATTTATTGGTCTTGCTCTTTCCTCGTCTCCACCCAGCACTCTAAATTCTTGGTGCTGTCATCTGCATCCACTAGGAGGTCCATCAGGTCATAACTTATTTATCAGCGATCCAAAGCCAGCTTTAATTACAGTGGTACCTTGGGTTAAGAACTTAATTCATTCTGGAGGTCCATTCTTAACCTGAAACCGTTCTTAACCTGAGGTACCGCTTTAGCTAATGGGGCCTCCCGCTGCCGCCGCACGATTGCTGTTCTCATCCTGAGATAAAGTTCTTAACCAGAGGTACTACTTCTGGGTTAGAAGAGTCTGTAACCTGAAGTGTTTGTAACCCAAGGTGTTTGCAACCCAGGGTACCACTGTACCAGGAACAAGGGGGAAATTGATAGGGAAGCTGTGGGTTTGGTAGATTTCCCTTTAGGGTGGTACCTCAGGTTAAGAACTTAATTCGTTCTGGAGGTCCGTTCTTAACCTGAAACTGTTCTTAACCACTTTAGCTAATGGGGCCTCCTTAGCTAATGGGGCCTCTTTAGCTAATGGGGCCTCCCGCTGCCGCCGCACCGCCGCCATGCAATTTCTGTTCTCATGCTGAAGCAGAGTTCTTAATCTGAAGTACTATTTCTGGATTAGCGGAGTCTGTAACCTGAAACGTCTATAACCCGAGACACCACTGTATATGTATACATGCAGAGCTCCCCCCCCCAAACTGGCAGTTGCTGGAACTCAGATGGGTGCCAATGCCATTATGACAGAACAAGGTAGGTGTTCAATTTTCTTGAAAAATAGTACTGTATACATGTATAGCTTACCTGGATGTGACTGTAATTAATAATAAGACGAATAGCCGGAACTCACCAGAACTCAGTCCTGGCATCTCTCAGGTGGGCACCATTGCCATTATAAGAGAAGAAGGGAGGTGTTTGTGGTGAGATCCGGCATCCCCTTTTCTAGAAAAATAGCACTGATAGTAATAATATCCAAACACACCTCCTTAAAGAGATAGTTGATACTGTCAATTGAACCAGCACCTTATAGTGGGCCCAGAAACAAACTGGTAACCACTTCTACAACAACAGGATTGTCTAATACAGTCATACCTTGGGTTGAAGTAGCTTCGGGTTGAGCATTTTTCAGTTATGCTCCGCGGCGACCCGGAAGTAACAGAACGTGTTACTTCCGGGTTTCGCCACACGCGCATGTGCAGATGCTCAAAATGACGTCACGTGCGTGCGTGGAAGTCGTGAATTGCGACTCGCTCATGCACAGACGCGGGTTGTGTTCGCTTCAGGATGCGAACGGGGCTCAAGAACGGATTCCGTTCGCATCCAGAGGTACCACTGTATCTCAGTTGCCTGAGAGCGAGGATGGTGAGGTGATTTGGGGCTTTCAGATTTTGGGCCAGGGAGATCAAGGTTCAAATCCCTGCTGATCTGTAAAACTCAGATTGGGCCATTCTAACTCAACCTAAACAACCTCACAGGGTTGTTGTGATGATAAAATCAGAGGTTGCTGGAAGACTGGCATATACATGGCCCTGAGAAACTTGGAGGAAATGCAGGATGAAAACGTAGCAAAATAAAATAAAATAATGGACTTGAATGTGACTGCTGAGAAATAAAATATATTCAAGATAAAGCATTCAGGAGATTACTTAGTGCTGGTGAACTACACACAAACTTGAGTTCTTGATTGGGAAGAAATTCAGGCCTTTTCTCTTTTGCATGTAAGTAAAACATGCTACAGTTGTTTATTCTCCAAGGAGAGAAATATTTTTAGCTTCTGTACTCAGAGCATTGTGGTGTACTGAAAACTTTTTGATTAAACGGCAATAAAAGCTCAGCCTGTTACCAATTTTAGGCAGTTACCATGCCAACATGATAAGATGATGTACAGAATAAATAATGGAAGGGTTATGAAACGGAGTTTGAAATGACAAAGAGTTAGGTATGTCCTACATGTTGGGGGACTCTTATTCAACTCTTCAAAGCTCACAAAAGGATAGTCTCCTGGGATCAGCTTCAGATCTGTGTTCATGTCTATGAAATTACATCTGTATAAGGATTTGGGTTTCTGTAAGGTTGGTGCTGTGGGTTAAACCACAGAGCCTAGGACTTGCCGATCAGAAGGTCAGCAGTTTGAATCCCCACGACGGGGTGAGCTCCCGTTGCTCAGTCCCTGCTCCTGCCAACCTAGCAGTTCGAAAGCACGTCGAAGTGCAAGTAGATAAATAGGTACCGCTCCAGCAGGAAGGTAAACGGTGTTTCCATGTGCTGCTCTGGTTCACCAGAAGCGGCTTAGTCATGCTGGCCACATGACCCGGAAGCTGTACGCTGGCACCCTTGGCCAATAAAACGAGATGAGTGCCGCAACCCCAGAGTCGGTCACGACTGGACCTAATGGTCAGGGGTCCCTTTACCTTTACTTTTATAAGGCTTGTCAAATGGGACAGTCTTTTGGGAGGTACCTTGACATTTTCATCTGCGGACAAGCTAGAACAGGACTGGTCAACATATGGATGGTCCACGGAGCCAACTGGCACATTTGCTTCCCGGTAGAATTCCTGTGCCTTTAATAACTGCATGATAAGTAGAAATTCAACAGGTGAAGCTCTTCCTTCACTGCCTCTTCATGCTGTGCATAAGCAGCTTGGGCCTTTTCCAGGCAAAAAGAGAGAGAGAGATGAAAACTCCATAGCACTGTCTCCCAAATTTGAGTCTCCAACTGTTTTTGGACTACAACTCCCATCATCCTTCGCTAGAAAGATCAGTGGTCAGGGATGATGGGAGTCTCCAGCTGTTTTGGACTACAATTCCCATCATCCCTGACCACTGATCTTGCTAGCTAGGGATGGTGGGAGTTGTAGTCCAAAAACAGCTGGAGACCCATGTTTGGGAAACACTGCTCTACAGGCTGCATGCATCTAATTTTTGGAGTGTCTGACATCCCAGTGAGGTGTCCAAAGGACAAAAAGCAAGTTTTGACCTGCTCTTGTGACTTTAAGTGCTGTTTGAGGTGCAAAATTCTGATATCAATGTTCCACCACTGAGCTACGGTCCTTCCTAAGTATTGGGTTGTGACCTGAACTGGCTTTTGCACCTACCATGATGTGCCGCCCCATTAACCACTCCTATAAACAGGAAGTGGCCTATATAATAAGCTTTCAGCTGTTAAAACAATAGAATAAACCACCAACAGAAACATCAGGTAACATTTTAAAAATGGCAGCAGGTCATTTCTTAAAGCACAGTGCCGTAAAAACACTTCAAGTGATACCTCACCAAAGGCACATCCTGAATTCTGCATTTTTCAAGGTGATGAAAGTAGCATGCATCCCTGCAACACTAAATTGGCAGCAGATATGGGAGGAAATGGAACTTTGCTCTTCTCCCAGGTGCCAGTTTCCTCATTCTAATCCTCATCACATTCAAGGTGTGGGAGCATTGCAGTATGGCATATCTAGAGAGCATGCATAGGTTACTTACAACCATATTAACTTGGAAGTAAGAGGGCTGTCCTAACTACATCTACTCAGAAGTAAGCGCTATTGAATTCAGTGGGGTTTTGACTCAGGTAAGTGGGGTTGGGGTTGCATTCTACTGAACTCACTGGGACTTGCTTCTACGTTCAGTGCTTAGAATTGCATTGTATGCTCTCATTCCTTTCAATGAGATTTGCTTTCCAGTAAGTCCCCTAGAACCATAGCTGATGAGAATATAGGAAGCTGCCATTATACTGAGTCCAGGGATGGCAAATCTGTCAACTTTGGTCTCTCTCCTTTTCTCTTTATCCCCCGCCACAAGTTTAGGTTCAGTTTCTCACATCAGTTTGTGTGTTTGTATATGTATGTATGTATGTATGTATGTATGTATGTCTATAAATATGTGAAACTTCATCAGCATTTCAGTGCACACATTTTTGTGTGAAATTTTGCACCATACACACTTTTTTGCAGACTTGTATGCTACTTTCACTAACGTGTGTTTCAGGCACACTTTACCCTGGAGCGTGCATTTTTAGACACATTTCTTGGCTGGAAAAAACTGCGCTGCAAAATTCAGAGAAGTGCAAATTTCGAAGGAGAGCCATGTTTCCATTCGTGTTTCAATCGGGCAGTTGTGACTTGGGTAAGTTCGCTTTGAAATGCAACCTGAATCGGATTTCTCCCGCGTCCCTAACTGCGTCGGACTATCACTCCATCTAGCCATGTACTGGCTGCACTAACTGGAGATGACGGGGATTGAACCGAAGACTTTTCGCATGCAAGGCAGGATGCTCCGCCACTGAGCTACGGCCCTCCCCTGTTACATCCTTCCCCCATCACGCCTGGCAGTGCTTCTCAGTGCTGTTGCTCTTTGTCAGCAAGCTCGTGTTGCTTTTACATAAGCGGGAGCAGCCGCTGGTGCAGAGAGGGGCTCAGGAAGAGCGATTCAGAGGAAAGGTATGCAAGTTGTTGAATCAGTAACACGACACCCAAACCCCAACTGCCTTTCTTTATTCATAGCTTGAGGTGAAGCAAGAGGAAGAGGAGGAGGAGGAGGAGGTAGGTGGAGGACACCAAATTGTGCAACGCAGCTAGGAAGAAGGCCAACATAAAGCGAGGGGAACATGTAAGCAACAGCCTGCTTGCAGAGGCCAGATGAATGTTAAACTGTCTCGCCTGGACCCTCTGACACGGGAACAAGGGTGACATTTCCAACCAAGCATAAGTGGGAGTAGAAAGTATGTTCTAGGAATTCACAAAACGTGCAGTATTTCCCCCATGCATATATAAACCTAAAATTTACTTCCTAAATTTTTAATTTTTGATGTTTTATCGTGTTTTTAATAGAGTAGTACCTCTAGTTATGAATTTAATTCGTTCTGGAGGTCTGTTCTTAAGCTGAAACTGTTCTTATCCTGAGGTGTGCTTTTGCTAATGGTGCCTCCTGCTGTGCGCGCGCCTCCGGTGCGCAATTTCTGTTCACATCCTGGGGCAAAGTTTGCAACTAGGAGCAGCTATTTCTGGGTTAGCGGATCTCGTAACCTGAAATGTTCATAACCAGAAGTGTTCGTAACCAGATGTACTACTGTATTCTGTTGGGAGCTGCCTAGAGTGGCTGGGGAAACCCAGCCAGATGGGTACGGTATAAATAGTAAGTTGTTGTTATTACTGTTGTTGTTGTTGTTACTTCACATTTTCCTAGCAGTTACGTCATACCAGAATCTGAAGGAGTGCCAGCCTTTGTTTTACGTAGACCTCATGTTGTGATTCGGTGCATCCAGATTTTGAGATTTTCACATTAGCTTTTCTGATTATAATGTCAGCACTTCTGTCCCGGTTTCTAACATTCTGTTTGCACCTGTATTTCCTGTTGCATTTTGGAACTGTGGTTGGTGGGGGGGGTGTTTATCACCACGTTGCACTAAATTTCAATCACAACAATGGGTTCCGTGTGACACAACAGCGAACATCATTGGACATGTCGCCACCTTTATGAGCATGTGTGCTTCTGTTCCCTTAGGATTAACTTGTGAAAATGGGGGGAGAGAGAGAGCCGTATGCCAGAATACCGCTCAAATTGTCATCATATTGCAGGGAAATTACAGCGCAAAACTCCCACAATTTTTCAGGTTAACGGGATGCAAACATATCTTTTTTTGGAAGCATTTGACAGGGAAACGAGCACTAAACTTCTGCTAGATTTCCATAAGTGACTTTTCCATCATGTGAAAGATCATATAAAATGTGGTCATTGTCAGGTAAGGAAGCATTGGGGAAGCAGAATAAAGTGCTGTCTGAATGTAGCCTTAGCCGGCCAGCCGTGAAACATTCTGGAAGACTTAACTCTTCAGAACTTGTTGATACTAAAGTTGTTTAAATAAAATGATGCTGTGCTGCACATTTTCCTGGGTTCCTGAAGTATCCTGCACTGTCCCTCCCTCATTGTTTAAGATGGAAGACAATGTGTTTTCTTTCTTTTTCTTTGTCCTTCCAAGAACTGAAATTTTAGGGAAACTATATCTACACGATTGTCCTGTTTCGTAGAATTTCTTTTTAAAAAAATCTAAAAAAAATTAATGAAGCAAGTGTTATACGTGTCAATAAAAGACAAAATTAAAAGCAGATGTTTAAGAAAAGTCAAAACATAATTAAAGTTAATATTTAAGCTAAAAACAGATTAAAACACACGTCATTTTCTGCACGTCTAAAAAAGCTTGCCTGAACAAAAATGTTTTTAGCAGGTGCCAAAACATGTGAAAGCACATGCCTGATGTCAATTGGCAGGGAGTTCCAAAGTTTAGGTGTTGTCATCCTAACTTCTTACAAGTGCAGAATGACTATTATGTAGTACCTGTAATAGTGCCAGTTCCAGGTAAAATACACTTTGTATTTGGTAATAAAAGCTACATTGGGTTCCTTTCTTATGCAGTACAGCTCAGTCCTGACCATGTTTACACCTATGTAAGTCATATTGATTTCAATAAAGGCAAAGTACTGGGATTGCAGTCATTCATTCATTCATTCATTCTTATTTATTTCCTTAAAATTTTTATCCCACCTTTCTTCTGGTTGTTCTAAGGTGGCCTGTCATCCAAATGCTGACCAGCAAAGTGGCAGCCTCATGGTCCTTTCACACTATATCCTCTCAGTATGTGGGACGCGGGTGGCGCTGTGGTCTAAACCACTGAGACTCTTGGGCTTGCCAATCAGAAAGTCGGTGGTTTGAATCCCCACGATGGGGTGAGCTCCTGTTGCTCTGTCCCAGCTCCTAGCACTTTGAAAAGCACACCAGTGCAAGTAAATAAATAGGTACCACTGCAGCGGGAAGGTAAACAACATTTCTGTGCACTCTGGTTTCCGTTACAGTGTCCCGTTGTGTCAGAAGTGGTTTAGTCATGCTGGCTACAGGACCCAGAAAGCTGTCTGTGGACAAATGCAGTCTCCCTCGACCTGAAAGCCAGATGAGAGCTGCAACCCCATAGTCGCCTTTGACTGGACTTAACCATCCAGGGGTCCTTGACCTTGACCTTCCAGTAGCATGACCAAATACAAAGGAGAAGAGGACCCCTATACCTCTGACAGCTGTGTGGAATATGGTATATTGGTGAATCCAGCTTGTCATGAATGAGAACAGGTGCAGCTCAGGAACACCTCTCATTCCCTTTCCTCTTTTGCAGGTGTAGCCAAGGTGAACTCCCAACACTGGCATCACTGCAGGTTGCCTGGATGGCACTGAGGTGGGTCAGGGTGGTGGATGCCCCAGTGCAGCCAATCCAGTGCATCCACACAACCTTGACCTCACTGCCCCCTTACCCCACCCTCTAGGTAAGCTGCAGCAGTGCCTGTGTTGGGAGGGCAGCTCTTGGCCTTTGCTCCACCCACCAGCCACAACTGCTCCTCTTGGATCTTAGCCTATCATTGAAATCAAAAGGAGTTTTGCCACGGGGCTCCATCCCGAGCCCAGTATTCAAGCAGAAGCCTTGCTGTCTTGCATCCCTATGGCTGTACCATAGCGAGGATTATACAAGGATGGCATGACTAAGTTTGCCGCAGCTAATATTCCATCCACAGAGAGAAAGTGCATTTGATCTGGCAAGCGCTTTTTATGTTAAAACGTTGGCACATCATTGCTTGTCAAACCATTTCCCTCTCCATCTCTCTATTATATGGTAATCCCATTTGATACCCTAGATGACAATTTTGTGCGCTGTCACTGTGACATGCCACTCAAAAGCTGTCTCGGGAGGCTTATGTAATGTTATGCCGCGAACTGGTCTAGCGTGCTTCAAAAGAAGGATATCCAAAGAGGAAACTTCCTACCTGGGTGAGGAGAAAGTATCTGATTGTTGTAGGCAGACAGGAAAATCTTACACATGTCTGTTCTTTAAGGTGCAGGAATAGGTTGGGTCATTTTATTCTGGTCAGGTGGCACCTTTTTGTGGGGGGAGCATTTGACAAGAACTGTGAGATAGGAAATACGAATGGCAGGCCACCTTAGGAGAACATACATCTCCCACCTTCCTTTCTCACCACTTCCTTGGAACATCAAAAGAAGCCTCATAAAGTATTGCATACATCTCCCACCTTCCTTTCTCACCACTTCCTTGGAACATCAAAAGAAGCCTCATAAAGTATTGCTTTGACAGCATCTTCTCCTAAGTGAAATCTAAGGGAACTGGGCCTTGGGGCTAATAATTAAGTTCCATTGAATGTAGTAGGACTTTTGAGTAAAACAAAACATTGTGTGAGTGAAAACCTGTTTGCGGGAAATGTTTCAATACTCATTGACTAACACTCTGTTAAATGCTAAGACAGAGGGGGGTTTTTACACAGTAGTTGCATACCAACTGAGGCCCAAGTCAAATCAGGCATATTCAGAGGAACTTGGGCATCGGTTGAGTTGGGTACAGACAGTTACGGATGGCTACAATTTGGGTAGGATGGCCCAGAGTGATCTGTAGCTTTCAGGGGATTGGGCATCAGGTAGCCCTAATGCTAACTCATTCTTTGAGTCATTGGACATCATTCAGCAAAGTTCTTACAACAACAATATGTGGCTGTGCAGGGACGTGGGTGGCGCTGTGGGTTAAACCACAAAGCCTAGGACTTGCCTATGAGAAGGTCGGCGGTTTGAATCCCCGCGACAGGGTGAGCTCCCGTTGCTCGGTCCCTGCTCCTGCCAACCTAGCAGTTCGAAAGCACGTCAAAGTGCAAGTAGATAAATAGGTACTGCTCCAGCGGGAAGGTAAACAGTGTTTCCATGTGCTGCTCTGGTTCGCCAGAAGCACTTAGTCATGCAGGCCACATGACCCGGAAGCTGTACGCCGGCTCCCTCGGCCAATAAAGCGAGATGAGCACCGCAACCCTAGAGTCGGCCATGACTGGACCTAATGGTCAGGGGTCCCTTTACTTTTACTATGTGGCTGTGCAACAGAGTTTACCCTCCCCATTTTCTTCCCCATTCCCCCTAAATCTGTGCCCCCATCTGTCTGGAGCAGATTTGAGGAGAGTGTGAGGGGCATGTGAGGAGAGAGAGGGAAGGGGATTTCCATGGCACAAACAGAAATCTTTGTTCTAATGGAACTACTTCATTGGGTACCGTCCATTGTTGTCTTCTGCCTCAGAGATAATTGTATTGCAACTGATCCAAGCTAGAGGGGTATGCCTTCGGGCTGGATGAAATAGTGAACTGAACGGAACCTATTTGGTTCAATTTTCATTCAGTCTGAAATGAATGCTTCAGAAGTCTAAATGGGAATCCCATTCATACTTCTTTGTGCCATTTGGGATGGGTAAGGAGTTTGTCTGTCTCCAGTGGCAGAAGAATGTACTCTGGGGATTGCTCCTTGGGGCTGCCAGCTGGCATTTCTCCCCTATTATTTCCTCCCAGATGTCCTGCAGCAATGCAACATCCAGGGTATTGTGGGTAAACAAAGCATGACAGTCACTGTGAAGACCACTGCTGGAAATGTGTGCAATGCAACAAACATATTCTAACACACAAATGGCAAAATAAATTTGACATTCATGACTAGAGATGGGAGGATCTGTCAATTCCAGTCCCCTCAATTTCTTATTTTTCCAATCTTCTATTCACTTCTCTAGATTTCTCCAGCAATTTGCCTTTGGTCTGAGAGAAACCCTTTTGAAAATCATTCAGCATTTTAGTGCCAATTTCTCCTAATAAATGTATTTTTGGACATAGCTTTGACTCATGTACACATTTTCGCAAGCAATTTCTCTTGATGCAACAATACTTTGTGTTATTTTCACCACTATATTCATTTGGACAACATTAACCCTTAATATATGAATCTCTGCTTGGTTCGAGAACTCTGTTGTAAAATTCGGTAAGTGCGAATTTTGGTGCTCCTATTGCTTTAGAGCATGCGAATTTGATAGATTCATCTTTAAATGTGAATTGAATCAAATTTCTCTCTCATCCCTCTGCATGAACGAGTAACTAAACAGTTGAGCTCTTTACAAATGGATGGAGTACAGTGGTACCTCGGGTTAAGTACTTAAGTTGTTCCAGAGGTCCGTACATAACCTGAAACTGTTCTTAACCTGAAGCACCACTTTAGCTAATGGGGCCTCCTGCTGCTGCTGCGCCACCGGAGCACAATTTCTGTTCTCATCCTGAAGCAAAGTTCTTAACCTGAAGCACTATTTCTGGGTTAGCAGAGTCTGTAACCTGAAGTGTATGTAACTTGAAGCGTATGTAACCTGAGGTACCACTTTAATGAAGGAAACTACATTCTTGTGCCCTACCAACCTATGCTTATAGAGCATAATCGCTCATCCTAATAGACTAGGGGATGGCTGATGAGTGGAAGCCAGGGGTGTCTAAATTCCATTGAGATCAATGAGATTTAAGTGCTTAATTGTTATTGGTTTCAATGTAGCTTGAGTGCACCTGCCATTGGACTGTGCCCAGTGGACATGAGCTCAGCCCAGAGTTTGGTATGCTTAAGTCTATTGATTTCAGAGAGCTTAAGTGGACTTAACTCTGTGCTGGATTATAGCCAATATGTTTGGAAGGTCGTATAATATGAGAGCCCTACACAAAGGGTTACCTTGACATAGGGCTTGCACTGATATGACCAGGCTTAGGATACAAAGGAATCTGCAATGCACCTATCTTATGACTATTTCACAGAAGGAATCTGTGATTAATTAAGGGGTTGCCAATGAGGCACCCTCCCAATCTAGGACTGCAACTCACACCATCTCTGCTGGGCTGGGGCTGACTGGAGTTCAGCAGCACCAGGATAGCACTATGTTGGTTACCCCAAATTAAATTTGTATTCTTTGGATAAAAAGTGAACATTGGCAAAATTTACTTACTGGTAAGGACAGTCCTTTCTCAGCCCTGAGAGACTGGCATTCAGGCATCACTACTTTTAAAGGCCCCCAGCCATTCTCAACACAATATTTTGCTGGTCCTGAAGGATGAGGAAAGGCATCGTTGAAAACCTACTTCTGGTGTGGGCATCGCTCATTACTGCGCTGGAAACTTGCACATCTGTGTCTAAAACACACTTTGAATCATTGAGAACTAAGCACCTAACTGTCACCTTTGTCATTGACAAGTCTGGTCCCCAGTCTGTGAGTTTTGCCTTTGTACCCAAGAATCACCAGGAGGTTCCATTTTTGGTCAACAGATGCCATAACTGCTTCCACTGAACTATTTAGAGGTGGCTATGATGTCCTTCTTATCCCCATCTGTTAGATTGAACCGAATTAAACTTGGCAATTGCTGTAAGAATGTGAGAGCAGGAAATCTGAAAACCTGATGAAGGAGGCCTTCCCTGTTGCAAAGGGTACTTTTGATCTCTGACTGAATGGCTAATCTATATTTCATAGCTCAGAAAGTCAGCATTTCCTTTACGTAATTGCACAGGGAGGAAGTGCATAAGGCTTTTGTGGAACCTGAAAAGCCTATTGCCTTGGGCCATTTTTAATGTGCCATAAATTATTCAGCAACAAGGCACTCTCCTTTCTATTTACAGTAAGTTGGAGCTCTGGTGTGCGTGCAGGATACATAACTAACACGAAACTGCACTCGTTGGAGCTGCCAGGGCTGAAGTGATTGCAGGAGTCATTAGTCTTGTATTATGCTCAGTGGGACAGACCCTCCAGTTGTATAAATCAGCAGAACCCCATTGACCTCAGTGCAGCTATGTTGATTTACACCTCCTGTGGATCAGAGAGGTCAGTCGAAAGGGCTCAGCACCATAGTAACTTTAGATGTATGTAATTAAGCACATCCTTAAATTTCTTGTGTCTCGGAGAATTTAGTGCCCATGCACTGTCTTAGCTTCTCCTTCCAGTGAAGTTTGGTTTATTCTCCAAGCAAAGAGCACACATTCAAACTCTCTCTCTCTCTCTCTCTCTGTGTGTGTGTGTGTGTGTGTGTGTGTGTGAGAGAGAGAGAGAGAGAGAGAGAGAGAGAGAGAGAGAGAGAGAGAGAGAGAGAGATATTTTATTTTTATTTCCAAAATATATCAATGTTGTGGATGGACAAATCCACCAATTTTGGTTTGTCTCACTTTCCCAATATTAACTGCAGTATCAGTTTGTGATTTTTTTAAAAAAAAAGTATTCACAAGAAGTCATCAGAATTTTAGCACACGCTTCTCCTAACCTATACATTTTTGTATACCGATTTGCCCACCCAACACATTTTTGAAAGCTTCCATTGTATTATTTTCGTATAGTTTCTATATTATTTTGCATGCTATTATTGTATAGCATTCTTACTAATAGATGCATCCTTATCCACATTCTTTTTGGCTGAATAACTGCATTGCAAAATCTGGAGAAGTGCACCTTTTGAAAGATAGCTGTGTTTGGATTTGCACACGGTTTCAGGAAGTGCAAATTATGAGCTAAATTGACTATGTCTCCTATTCTAGTGGCCCACTGGGCTGATCCAGTCTTCAGAGCTGACCATCTTCCTGGCCTGCCTTTCCCTGAAGCAGTGGTATTTATGTCTGGAGGAGTTAAGCTTTTCTTTGGTGCTGGAATGTAAATGAAGGGAACAGCTCTTCTTCCCAAAGGTTTTCAAGCAGTTGTTGGCTACGTGTAAACCAACCACGGGTGGAGGAATAGTGGCCTTTGTATTTCCCCTAGATCTAACATTTCAGATGTAACTTTATTACATCTTACACTAGCAATATGGTGGTCTACTCTTCAGAACTGGATCTTTCCAACTTGTGCTTTCAAGGTTCTTGGGGGTTTTTTAATCCTCAAAAGAAACATGGTGCCACTGCTTATCAAATTGTGGATGGACTCCTCTTGAGAAATATGTGACCTTCAGGTAGGCATGAAGTAGACCTGCCCCCTGTTTTGTTTATTTATGGATCTTGTTTATGTGTAAGATACATTGTAACTGCAAAAAATCCATTTTAACTGAATACATCACAAGGATGGCATATTTGGGGGGGAGGTTGCATCAGTTCTGCTTGCACCCCAAATTAAAAAGTGAATTAGAGTGGCTCTGAAACAGATCAGAACTGCTTCCCAAAGCTACAGATTGATACAAGTTGAATCTTGTGGCCAGTGCACACCCCTGCTATATTTGGATAAAGGGCTGTCCTGACACCCACAACAAAAAGTTTCTTAGTTTCAAAATGTGCTTCTTATTTTAGAGCTTTTCAGGTGGTAGGAAGGACCATCAGCTCAGCCATGCATGCTGAGCAGTTGACGTTTCCCTCAACTGGGAGGTTAGATGGGGACACACTTGCCTTTCTGACTGCTACAGTCAGAGAGTTACAGAGAGAGCTACAGAGAGACGGCAAAATCCCCTGGCTAGACACCAGTCCTCCTCTGCTGCAAGGGTGGGGAAACTGTGACCTTCCAAGATGCTGTAGGACTGTATCTCCCATCATCCCTGTCCATTGGTTACACTGCCTGGTGGAGTCCAGCAACATCTCAAGGGCCACAGGTTCCCTCGCCATTCTCCACTCCTTTTTCCAGAATTGTGACTGCCTTTCGTCTTACCTCTACAAGACTCCAGTCATTCAGCAGGGCAAATAGAAGCAGCAGGTCTGGTTCAAGAAGCAGCAGAGGGGAAAGTCCATGGAAGGGATCTTTACTTTTTCTTCTTTAGTTTCAACCCTTTGTAAAGTGGGGTGAATTCAGAAAGTTCTGAGAAACAATGGCTTTGCGTTATTAAATTAGATTGGACTGTTGTATGATTTCCGGCCTGTTTGGTGTTATATGTCTTGTCATGGGTTGGGTGGTATTAGTCCTTATAATTGTTGATGGAAATGCACTTTCTGAATATTTTGTTATATTGCTGTTTCCGTAGATTTGGTTTCAATTGCATAGTAGTTTTCAAATGTACAAAAGGTTTCGTTACAGTATATTATCAAACGAGCCCACAGTCGTCATATTAAAAATGAACTGTAAAAATCTAATAACAAGATCTTTGAATAAAGCAAATTAAACAAACCAAAGAGGTATGATATCTTGGGAAGTTGTGCTTCTGCTTATTAGCTTAATTGTATTTTATTAATTGTGAGCTACTTTGAGAAATCTTTTTGTGAAAAGTGATAAATAAAGATAATATGTAATAATAATCAATGTTATGTGAAGTAAAGAATTAACCCTGGTCAGTTCTGCCCACGGTCCCTTGATAGGAAACCTCAGCTACTGGCTTTGCAGTTTAAATTATTATTATTTATTCAATTTATATTCCAACCTTTCTCCCAAAGGAGCCCAAGGAGGCAAACGCACCATTTCATAAAAAAGTATGCTAAATGCCTGAGTAAACGATAAAGTTTGTAAATTCCTTCTTAAAGTCAATAATGGGGGCAACAGGTGCACCTGGACAGGGAAGGCAGATTACAAACAGGGAACCACAACCAAGAAGACCCTATCATGTATCAGCACCAACCAAGCAGTCCCTAGTGGTAGCACTTCCAAATGTGACTGACAAAGGGGGGGGGTGTGTACACACACACACACACCTGTGTTTTTCACTCTTGTGTGGGCCTGTAGTGATCAGAGGATGCCATTCAACAGAGATTTGTAACACCATCATTTCATGCATGGCACAAGTTCCTTCTGCATAGGGAACAGGATTGACCTTGTGGGGGTCTTTACGGAGCTTCCCAGTAGGTGGTATACCCATTTATGCATTAAAACACAAATCTTTTGTGTGCACAGGGGCAAGGGATGCAGCTGGTGTTGTGTTATTTACTGTGCAGGTCTGGATCAAAAGCTGGGCTGTAAAGATTGTCTAATTCTTTGCTCCCCTGCCAAATACATTCAGTTATGAACAGTGTTGAAACAGGCATTTGTACACTTGCGATTTCCTCCAAAGCGATAAATCCTATTTTATGTTCTCCAGATGTATGGACTCTGCAATTCCTCTGCTGGGCTTTTTTGTTGGAATTCCAGGAACCTCACAGAAAGAAAATCTAAAACCCATTATTATTCTTATTGAAAAAAACTGCTATTTCTGGCTAAAAAACCCAGACTCACTTTCCACTAAATTCTCTCCACAAGCCTTTTTTAAATTTTATAACCATCACTCATTTTCTTTAACATCCCTTTCCGTTCACATGTTTAACATTAGCAATAAATGCAGCCAGCCAAGATGACCTATAATTTTGCAATATACACTTTATTACACACTTAACACTTTAATAAGTTTCCAGATTGCTGGTTCTCAAAGTGTGAGGTGGGTCTCTCTGAAGGCATGAACATTCCTAGGCCTGTTTTTGTAGAAGTCATTCAACGGGCCAGGAAAAAGGAGTGCCAACACACCCAGCCCAACTGGATGGAGCCTCGCCCTGCAGGCCAATTGCCACACACTTGTTGAACCAATTGAGTGCATTCAGACCCAATAAGGTAGTGATTCTGCATGGCTCCTGCCCTTTGCTTTTCTTTAATTGGCTTTTTTTATGGACCTGTGACAAGAATGAATCTTAGGAGCTAAATCCTCCCGAGGAAGCAGGAACAGGTTTGTTTAAGCAACGGAGTTAATTAGCGTAGCACACTTTGAGAACATCTGCTTTTGACAATGCCAGATACACAGCCAATATTACACTACCGGTTTCGCAAAGCTGAGCTGTCGTTTGACCTTCTGAATGATAATGTGGCATCATTTGGCTGAAAGGGAGCAATCCAAGCAAGACAGAGATGATTCTGGTCTGCTGGAATGTGGAACTCTCCCCAGGTCACACCGCTCACTGGCTTCCCTTTGAACCCTTATTTGTCTAGCTAGAATGCGTCCTTGAAATTCTACTCATGCCTTTTGCTTGTCTGAATGAAAAAATGAGACCTGGTTTGATTTGATTCATTATATTTCTATGCAACTTTTCATTCAAATGAATCCCAAACCGGCTAACCATACCATGACAGAACATAGCCAAACATCACAAATACAGCGTAAATCATATAGAATAATTAACAAAGCATCAGCAAAACAATTACAAGCCCTATGTACTCACCCACCCAAATAAATTGTGCCAGTGATACTTCTGAATATGAACTTCTCTTTCTTCCTGCTCTATTTTTTTAATTGTTGGTTTTATGTCTTTTCATTGTTAGTTTTAATGTGGCTGGAAAGTCTTCTATGGCTCCCCAAATGATGGAAAGTTTGGATACAAGTATTAAAATAAACAAATAATATATTGACTAAATGTTGCTTCCATGATGCCTGGAGACTTATAAAGGGGCTCTGACCTGATATGTCATTTCCTCACGGGGGTATATATCTGATACCGTTTCCCCAGTCTTCAAATAAGGTGTCACATTTGTGAATGCACTGAGTTTGAAAACAGGGTGAAGCCCACATCAGGAGAAGGTTCCTACCACCAGGTGCTGTTGTTTTTAAATCACACATTTGGACCTCTCTCAACACTGCAGCAATCTATGTACGCACTACGTATGCACACACTTCCCTCATGCCACCGGCAGGAAGTGATGCAATCAAAATTCAATGGTTGCTAGGGTCTGACAGGCTAAAAGGAAGTGAACAATCTCTCCTGGCCAAGCTACACCAGGGATGGGGAAGCGGTGGCTCACCTAATGTTCTTGGAGTCCAACTCTCATCAGCCCAAGTCAGCATGGACAATGGTCAGGGATGTTGGGTTGAAGTCCAACAACTTCTAGAGAACCACATGCTCCCCAGCCCTACAAAGGGTGCCATTTTTCATTGGATGGGTCTATGATGAGTAGAACTCCAATGAGTTCTACTCATCATAGACCCATTGAAATTTTGAGACATGTTAGTTATGCCTATTAATTTCAATGGGTCTATGATGAGCAGAACTTACACTGAATACAACCCTTTTTTAAAATGGAGAGGGAAGGACTTGGTGTACATTTATTTTTGTGGGATGGTGCCAACTGTCTCTTTTCATTTTATGCCAAGCGAAGAGCTAAATACTGTGTGGCAAATAAATTGCACAGTATTGAGCTTTCACCTGCTAACACTGCCTGCTCAACATTTCAGTCAGGCAGAACAGATTGTGAGGGGAAAGAACTTCTAGTAACAAACATGACTTTTAGACTTATTTTGTTGGTTTTTATTCAAGGGCAAAAGAAGGTCTTTAAATCAGAGCATTCCAGAGTGGAAGCAATTTCCTAGACTGTTGAGAAATCTTGACATTTTCAACGTTTGCCAAAACAGCAAGGTGTGTGAGGTGCCTCTTCACTCAAAGCAATTCCTCGCCTTCAAGCCTTTTTTTTTTTTAATAGCTAGGGAACTGAATGGAACACTGATTGACAGCCAACCTGCACTTGAACACATCCTCCTACTGAGATGTCAAGAGCCCAAACAGAGAGAGAAGTCAAGAATGACAGTATGCCTACCTTCTGGCAAACCTATGTGCCAACATTAAATGGAGCACCTGAGCACTACTGACTCTACACTTAGAATCGTTGTGCTGCTCATCAATGCTAAAAAGATCATTGTCTAGGTTTTGCAAATGTAGATGGCCAGTTCTTTGCAAGAACAGAAGAACTGATGCAATGGCTCACTGGCCATCTAGTGTAGCATTTGTTCCTTATAACAGCCTAATGCTTTTGCTACCTTGTGTCTGCACCCACAGCTGTTGTTTCGGTGTCACACTCTCTTGGCCCGAAGAGATCAGCACTAGTATTGAACTTTAACCGACCCATCCAAAACCTGAATGTGCCATTCATTGCCATTGCCAGAAATCATTTTGGATTTGAGATATGCATCATTCTGGAATTGGGACTATATATGATATTCATTTGTTATTTATTTAGCATGATTATATACCTCTTGGAGCCAGTCTGTCATGGCCTGTAATGCCAGGAAGTTTACCCTGGCATCCCAATAGTTAATGTGGGGTGGGAGGGAAACTGGACCCTTCACAGGCAGCCAGTCTCCCCCTAGCAGAACATCTTTTGTTCCACCACTGAAGCCAAGAGCCAACCAAATTTGGGAGCCCAGCAAATATCAGGGCTGCTGTGCCTCCATCACCAACACACAACAACTGAGAGGCAGCTGACAGCGACCCCAGTGAGGACTGGCAGAATGGGTAGAGCTGATAAGAGCAAAACCTGGACTGTTCACATCAAAGGGTCAACCCAGGAGAGCACACTCGAAGGCATCCTTGGGGAAGGAAGAGTGGTGTCACCATCAAGAAGGTCAGATCCTCATATATCTGTTGTCAGTAGTCAGTGAAGTAACTGAGCATCTTGGAGGTCCTGGCAGATGTTTGAATAAAGCTGTTTATAGTCTCAGTAGGGGTAGACTTGCACACGTGGACCTTCCTCCCTTGAGCTTGGGATATCATAAGAGTCCTAGGCAGAAAGCTCATGTAGAGGAGCATCACTTCTAAAGTTCTTGATTGCAGGTGAGGGAGGGGACTCACCCATTACCCCTCTGGCACAGAACAACTTGCTTTGTTATAGTAACAGTGGACATAGGTAAACTGATTAACTCACCAATAAACCTGCCTGGCTAGTTCAACAATTTTAACCTTTGCTGGATCCAGGACCCCAGGAATTAGAAGGGACTCAGGCAACATGCAGGTTCACACACAACACTATTTTATTCCACCACTGAAGCCCAAAGCAATCCAAATTGGGGAGCTCAGATGTCAGGAACTGGACTGAGGAGGAATGGTGGGGACCACCACCACCCCCGAACCCTCCCGAAAACAGGAGGACAGTATAGATTTAGAACAGTGGTTTGCAGAAGGTCACAGTTCAGAGGCTGCAGTGGGGAGAAGCTGGGAAATATCGGGAGAGGAACAGCAGGAGAAAGAAACACCAGGGGAGGGACAGCTGACAGACTCAGTGTCCTTCAGCCCTCAGGCATCCTATTGGGAAGACCCAGTTTTCTGAGGGCATGTTCCGGAAGTTGGGGAATAGGGGCAGTACAGGATTCCTTTTGGTGTACCGACCTCCCAGCTGCACCAAGGATTCCCTGCCCGAGCTGCTTCATGTCATGGTGGGATGTGCTCCTGGAGACACCTAGCTTGGTTGTCCTGGGGGATTTTAACATCCATGCTGACATGACCTTAGAAGGGGTCGCTCGAGATTTCGTGGAAAGCATGGCCTCCATGGGGCTGTCCCTGAATAAGTTTGGCCCAACTCATAGCCACGGACATGTTCACCTCTATGGATGTTGGTGATCTGACATTAAGTAAAAGTGAAACAAAAGAAGTGCCATGGTCAGATGACTTCCTGGTGCAACTGGACTTCTCTCTCTGTGAATATTGAATAAAATACCATGGTAAGAACTTCTTGTTTTCCCATTTCTGGCTGCCAGCCGTGGGGGAGGGGGGTCAGATTCCCTGAAGCCTGACATCAGCAAACATCAATGCTCAGGTCTGGAGGTCAAGGATGTTCTGGCCACAATGCCTTTCCAACAGACTTGACAGAGTTGCTCTCCTTCCCTGTCAATGTCTGCCTATGATGGTTTTGAATTGTTAACTGGCTGCCATATACTTGTAACAAGGAAATGGCACATTTTGGGCCATGACAGAGGCTCTTCCGAAGGCAAAAATAATTTTCTTATCCATCTCGGCTGTCTGTATCTTTGCCAGCATTAATTCACTCTAATAGTGCGTAGCCCTGAAAACTATCCCTCTTGAATTCTCCTTGAAATACTCTTGTAGGTGTGCTTGACGACGCCCGCAAGTCAGTAGGGGATCGGCATATGGTAGTGAAGTATTCACAGGCAAAATGATATCTCAGCACAGCGCAGCATGAAAACACCTTTTAATTCACTGATGGCACATAATAGAAGATGTAGATAGCATTGATAGATTAAACCAGGAAACTGCATTTTGAAGACAGAGGGGGGAGGGAAGCAGAGGAAAAACCACCTAGCAATTTAAGCTATTTTTTCCCCCACACCATTGCAAGTCTCCCTTTGCTGAGAAAAGAAAAGGCTGAAAGGCAAAGAGGCTGTGCCAGTGGTTACTCATGAACAGTTAAGCATATCTGCAAAGGAATAACTGAAATAGGCATCCAATATTGTGCATGGGATGTGGGCCACATATGTATCCCTAGTATACATCAGCATAAGGCTGTTAGAGTGAGACTAGGGATGGGAAATCTGTCAATTTCAGTTTCTCTCACGTTCTCATTTTTATCCACATTTTCATAACAGTTTGCAATTCTTATTTTTTAATTAATCAGTATTTTGGTGCGAATGTCTCCTAATATATACACTTTTTTTGCAGAGCAATTTCCCCCAATGTTGTGCTCTTTTTGCCAAAATATTTGCTAATATAGACATTCTTACATATGCATGTTTGCCCTGGTATATGTATTTATTTATTATTATTATTTTGGTGCACATTACTTTACTTGAAAACTGCAAAGTCTGGAGAAGTGTGGATTTTGAAGGATGGCTATGTGTTGGTTCATACATTGATAGGGAAGCTGTGGGTTTGGTAGATTTCCCTTTACAGTGGTACCTCTGGTTACGAACTTAATTCGTTCCGCAGGTCCGTTCTTAACCTGAAACCGTTCTTAACCTGAGGTACCACTTTAGTTAATGGGGCCTCCCGCTGCCACCGTGCTGCCACCACACCGCCAGTGCGCTATTTCTGTTCTCACCCTGGGACAAGGTTCTTAACCCAAGGTAGTACTTCCGGGTTAGCGGAGTCTGTAACCCGAAGTGTTTGTAACCTGAGGTACCACTGTAAATGCAAACTGAGGGCTCGTCCACACTTCTGCTTGCTCCATGGCTAGAAAGCACAGGTCTGAGCAGTTTTCCCACTTGCTCCACTCTTTTGCTCTAAATTGGAGAAAACCCAAATAGCTGTTTGCTCCGATTGAGCGCTAAAGAGCAATTTCCCCAGCGGAAAGCAGCAGGACAAGAGGAAGCATGGAGAAACCCTGAAGTGAATTTCTCCCCCATCCCTGGATATTATTCCTAGAATATACTAAGACCAGAACACCTCCTTGGGGCCATTAAGGAACTGTAGTGAAGCTTTCAATGGAGTCAAAGGACGGCCATTTTTAATTCTTCACAATATTTTTGAGGAGGCAAAATACATACAGAAGTAGTTGTCCTATGATCACCCATGACATAAAAAACATAGGATATTGAGTGTTATAAACCTTTAGGCTAGGGGCAAAGGAAGAGAGAGAGAGAATGAAACAACTTGTAGATTAACTGCTCTTGTTTTGATGTTTCTCCACATGATGTAATGCCCCATTTGACATTATGCTATATTGACCTTTATGTTTACATACTGAAGGGAACAGTTATATAATGGAGAACAGCTAAATTAAATAAAACAAAAGCATGGAAGAATAAATTCCACACCCAGAAAAGGAGCAGCAAAACACACACACACATCACAGCAGAGATCACAACAAGCTGCATAGCAAACTTAACAGTAACAATAGTAATCGTTTCTAAAACATTTCTCATCTTCCGTTACAAATTTTAAGTCTCTTGGCGTTTCCAGACTGTTGCTATTTTCAGTTGGGATTCAGTCACATACTGGCAAATTCCAGCTGCACATTTAAAGTTTTTTGAGAGCTCTTGCACTAGAAACCTGCATCCCCACAAAATCGGGCTTTATGCAATAAGGAAACAGAGAGGGTAATGCAAATGTTCATTAAATAGCCGAAGTCGTCTAATCCTTCTGCAAACAAATAGGGATGAATATTCCATACGTAGGTCATCTGGAAGCTCCCTCTGTTTGTGACAGATCCTGCACTGCCTGGAATCCATAAGTATTTGACAAAAGCGCCTGTCTTTTCTTTTCTTTTCTTTTTAATGAGACAGTTCTGTGAAACCCCCTGTAGTTTGTGAGGGTTATTCAAGAGTTCCATTCTTGAAATAGTTTGACAGGGCTGGAATACTTATTTATTTATTCAGGGTTATTGAAGTTTTGCAATCCATTTAGTTTCCAGAGATTTTGTTTTGCTGCCAAACTTACTAGAATATGGTGGGTTCTGATGGGTTCTGATCATCTCAGAGGGCATTGTCAGTACTATAGGGCAGGCTATTTGAGTTCTCTCTTAAGGATGCTGACTTCATGAATTTGTTTGTGTGACCTTAGTGTGGGTGGCTGGACCTTCTAAGTCTGTTTCATAACTGTCCATCTGAGGAAAAGGAAACCAAGAAGAGATAACACCAAGATATCAACCAACAAGTTTCTATCTTCATTTAAGGATGTCTATACATTATTATTTTTTTTAATTATTATAGAGATTTCTCAAAGCAGCTTAACAAAAAGTAACAAAACGTAACAGAGATAGGCCTGGCAGATAAAACACAGCCTTTGAAAAAATCACTTCAACCTTGCAAATGAAAAGTCTGTCAATTATTATTATTATTTTGTATCTCATCTGGACTTCTTGCCTCAAGAAGCTTGTAACAGATTATAAAGCCCTATACACCTTGGGGCCTGATAACTTGATAGGAGGCCTCTTTCCATTACTGATCAAGCCCCCATACAGCTCCTGTTCGCAGGAGCCAGAGTGGTAAGGGGGCTTACTCAGTCCAGTGAGCGATATTTAGCTACCGATATTTCACGATGTTGAAAACCAGATATCACCCAGCCCTAGTTCCTGCTTGGGAAAATCATCAGAAGAATTTGATTGATTGATTTTATTTCTATTTTGCATTCCTACAGTGAGCTGTACCCAAAGCAGCTTACAATAGACACCCATTCATTATCAGAATTTGAAACACAGGGGGAGAAAGCAGTTTACAGCCGTGTATAAAAGGTAACGGTAAAGGGACCACTGACCATTAGGTCCAGTCATGGCCGACTCTGGGGTTGCGGCGCTCATCTCGCCTTATTGGCTGAGGGAGCCGGCGTACAGCTTCCGGGTCATGTGGCCAGCATGACTAAGCCGCTTCTGGCGAACCAGAGCAGCGCATGGAAACACCGTTTACCTTCCTGCTGGAGCAGTACCTATTTATCTACTTGCACTTTGACATGCTTTCGAACAGCTAGGTTGGCAGGAGCAGGGACCGAGGAACGGGAGCTCACCCCATTGTGGGGATTCGAACCACCGACCTTCTGATCAGCAAGTCCTAGGCTCTGTGGTTTAACCCACAGAGGGAAGTTTTTAATGTTTGATGCTTTATTGTGATTTTACTATTCTGCTGGGAGCAGCCCAGAGTGGCTGGGGAAACCCAGCCAGATGGGTGGAATATAAAGGATAGAATTATTATTATTAGTAGTAGTAGTAGTATCACAAAACAAATCAACAATTTCAAATTGGAAAAGATCAATGATTTAGCCAGTTTCAATTGATGATTATCATTAGCAGAAGTGCCCCCCCCACACTTCCATGCTCCCACAATTGACTCAGGGGAGGGGCTTAGGAGAATAGCTTGCAGGAGAAGAAGAGGGGGATTGTTCCATATGACAAGCTGAAATGCTTGCACTGACAGAACAATTGCCCTAATGCAGCCTTGAATTCCTCACACAGAATAAAAACATCCAGGGAAGCAAAACGCATTTCAGTAAGCCTAAATAGCTCGTCCAAGACAGCATGTTTCTCCCTGTCTAGCACATTCATTGGTCTTGCACATCCACTGCCACACCCACAGAAGTCAAGGTTGCTTGGGGAATGGCGCCCACAAATTTGCGCCATATACTTTGCATTTTGAAGAGCCAAGGTTGAATCCTTTGCTTTTCTGGTTAAATTGTTTTAGGTGATAGCACTGGGAAACAGCCTTGCCTGTGATCATAGAAAGTAAGGCCCCATGTTTTAGCAAACTGTATGGATGTTTGCCATTGATTTCAGTGGAAACTCGGCTCCCTATTGGTCCATTAGGCGGCGAGTATAGATTTTCGTCTCTGAAATATCCAAATCTGTGCAACAAGAGTGGCAATGGGGCAAGTCGGGAGGACGACCACCCACACCTTCTCTGGAATGAAAACAATTCCACGTTCCTTAGCTTGGCTTTGCCATCCGACTCGACTCCTCCATATCCCGAATGCCTGAAAAGCACAAATGACAAGAGGAGATTACAAGTCGCATCTAATCTTATACGTTGCATCTGTATGCATACCAGGGCAGAAGTATGTGGGACATGTGCTGAGATTATTAATCAAATTCTTTATTAAGCTTTAGAAACAGTATGATCCCATGAATAATGCATTTTTTATTTTATTTTTTGTTCTATGCATGCTGTTCACCTTATTTAAAAACACGGGACTCCTATGATTAAACATCTCCATTTCTACTCACTTTTCGGGCGGAATTGGAGGGGCGTGCGAAAGAGAGAGAGAGAGAGGTAGCTCTCCATGGAGATTTACTGGAGCATTTGGAAACCATTCTAATAAGCAGTGTGCCATTGAACCCACTGCTACACAAATAGAAGATACACAGCTGCAGGAAATACATGGAGCACCAAATTTAGATTGAATTTGTTCATAAAAAAACCCTCTGTTCTTTGAGATGCTATGTGCCTTGCAAACAGAGTTGTGAGAGAAGCACAATCTCCAAAAATGTACCTAGGTAAGCTTTCCTCCCTGCACCCACACTATTTTCTAGCACTGTGAGAAGCCATTTTTATATATATATATAAAAAAAACACCATAGATCCAATGTGGTCCAAAAGACTCCAGGGTTGGTTTTACCCCTGAAGCTAAGCATCCCAGGACTTTCACACTCAAAGAAGTGAAGTTAAAGGGAACCAGGAAGAGGGCACCCACCCTATGGAATGCCTCCCCCATCAGATATCAAGGAGATAAGTAACTATACAACCTTTAGAAGACATCTGAAGGCAGCCCTGTATAGGGATAATTTTTTATTTTTATTTTTATGTTGGAGCCAGCCAGAGTGACTGGGGCAACCGAGTCAGATCAGCAGGGTACAAATAATAAAACTATCATTAATGTTATTATTTCCTGGATGTGACACCATATTGGAACCATACACAGGGCACCCTAGCCCTATGTAGGGAGCACACCCTCCAACATTTTTCTGATGAAAATAGAGACGCCCTACACATTTTACCACATGTGGTGGGAATGTAAAAAAGTAAAAGACTTCTGGGAAATGATTTATAATGACACTTGGAGGTTCTGAGGAGACGGACTCCTTAACATGGTTAACTATTATGTGAGGGGGAGAACAGAGCTACAGCCCACTGCTGTCCGCTTCTTAGGTTAAGTTGGAGATATCATTTCAAACAAGGTGAGGAGGAAGGAGTTGGGTGAGAGCAAGCTTCTTCATGAGCTTGAATTCAAGTCAGTCTGGGGTGAGGCTTATCCAAACTGGAAGAGTTCAGGTTTCAAGCTTCTCTAGTTGTGAAATCACCCTCTTCACTTGCTTCTTCTTATGGTCTGTTTTGTACTTTGGTGCAGATACCTGAATGCAAAACACCTGAATCAGCGATGGATGGTGCATGCAAAACGATAAGTCATGTTTTTCTAGTTTAAATACAGTGGAACCTCTACTCACGGGCGTAATCAGTTCCGGAGGTGCGTCCATAAGTGGATCCGGGTTGCTGGTAGAAGCGCCGTTGTGCGCAGCTGCATTTGGTGACAGCACACATGCGCAGATGGTGGCAGCCGTTTTTGCGCATGCGCAAATGGCAGAAGCCGCTTCTGCGCATGCGTGAATCACGGCAAACCCGGTATTTACATCCAGGTTTGCCGTGGTCGCAACTTGGATCGGGCCCAAATAGAGGTGGTCGTAAGTAGAGGTACTACTGCACACGTGATCAGTGATCAACAAAGTTTGGGACACACTCCCCTCCCTTTCCAGTTTTTAAGAGGGGTTGCTGCAGTTTGTACACACATGTGCCATTCATAACTGGGCTGGTACACGTGTGTGTTCTTGCACCGCATTATCTGTGCCTAAGCACAAAGCATATAATAAGCTGCAGCTCCAGGAAACAACATTCCAAATACAGAAGGACTTAGCATAATGTTTGGCAACTGCTGCCTTTTGGTTTCATAACATGACACTCATCCAGAAAATCTCATTCACCTAGGTATCAAGTGTGTGGGGGGGGGGTGAAGCACACAAAGCTGCCTTGCACTTTCTCTTACCTAATACAGATTGTCTCCTCTGACTGGCAGCAGTTGTAGGTCTTTCCCTGACCTTTCAATCCTACTCAATATATTGTCAGTACTTCATGAAGACTTCTTCCAACAAAGCTTTTTAACTAGAGATCTTCCCCAGTCTGCACCCATATTGGAATTGTTTTTCAGATGACACAGACCCAGCTTATCTGTCCAGGATGAGAGTGCACAGACCCACTCCTCAAACTTTTCTGTGACACTCAGGACTTACCTGCATTATACATTTAAAGCAGTATCATATCACTTTAATTCTGGGAATTGTTAGGAGACCTTCTGTTCCCCTCACAGAGCAGCATTTTGAAAAGTGGTTGAACAGTCAATCCCTCTTATTAGGGAATTGTCTCTCAGGGAAAAAGGGGTCTCCTAATATAGGGTTAGGGACGCAGGTGGCGCTGTGGGTTAAAGCCTCAGCGCCTAGGACTTGCCGATCGAAAGGTCGGCGGTTCGAATCCCTGCGGCGGGGTGCGCTCCCGCTGCTCGGTCCCAGCGCCTGCCAACCTAGCAGTTCGAAAGCACCCCCAGGTGCAAGTAGATAAATAGGGACCGCTTTCTAGCGGGAAGGTAAACGGCGTTTCCGTGTGCAGCTCTGGCTCGCCAGAGCAGCAATGTCACGCTGGCCACGTGACCCGGAAGTGTCTCCGGACAGCGCTGGCCCCTGGCCTCTTAAGTGAGATGGGCGCACAACCCCAGAGTCTGTCAAGACTGGCCCGTACGGGCAGGGGTACCTTTACCTTTTACCTTTTAATATAGGGTTTCCATTTTTCAAAAAGTGAAAATCAGGCACAAAAGCTTTGCCCAAAGTTCTTGAGCTTCTTTGGCAAAATCGCAAAAAAGGGAAAAATTTCCCAAACAACACTGCTGACATGGGTTGCCATACGTCCAGATTTCCCCAGACATTTCCACCGAGACACTGCTTCCAGCTGTGGTATTCCAGCTCTGTCCGGGAAATTCTGGACGTATGGCAACCCTCCCTAATACCTCTCTGCAAATTACAATTCTCAGCACCCTTAGCAACCACAGTTCCCTGAATTCTTTAGGGAAGCCATGACTGTTTAGACTGGCATGATAATCCTGCTTCAAATGCACAGTGCAGATGGGACCTTGCATTCATTCATAGGGCAGGTGATCTGTGGGTGGGTGTTTTTATTGTTGTGTGTTTATGCAACGTGCTCCTCTAGGTGTGAGACTGGATTAATCATTATGCTACAGACGCCATACCCTAGAGCAGCAACTCAATTAGGATCTCGGCTGCAGTTTTAAGAGTCTGAGCTTTCCCAGTGTAGCTTGCCCGTCTCGTTCTCTGCACTTGGTTTCCTTCAGGGGTCAAAGTGGTCATGTTCCCATGCATGAGGTAGATTTAAAGTAGCGGCAAGCTAACTGGAATGAAAGCGAAAATATTTTTTTTGTTACAGAAGATTTGAGAGACATGTCAAGGTGAATGAGAGAGGGTGTGCTTGCCTATGGAAACCTACCAACTATAGCAGGTTTGTTATAAAACTTACGATGTATAAATCAATAACCAATAACAGCTGTAAAAATGGAATTTTTAAAATTAGGAGTCTGAAATCAGGAGGGAAGGAAGTCAGATAGTGTTTGTTGTGTATTAGTCTAATTGTATTTTTTTCGTTTTTTTTTTTTGTTCTCTTCCTTTTCTGCTTTTTCTTAATATTTCTCTTTTCTTGCTCTTTTTTTCTTTTTGTTTTTGATGCCTTTAATGTGTTTGTTTTACATTGTGTGTATGTGAGAAATGAAGCTCAATAAAAAGACTTTAAAAAAAAGAGAGAGAGAGAGGGTGTGCTTGCACTTGTGTGTGGCTACACTGATGTGAATGCTGGCTGTTGCTGCAGTATATATATACCGGGGATAGGCTAAGCTCCAATCTTAGATCCTAGATCTGGTGGTTCTGTAGCAGAAAAAAGGCTGCCCATCACTAGCAGCAGCATAGCATGGGTTGCTAGCACCTGGGGCCACTGGGGCTGGGGGCTGGGAAGAAGGAAAGGGACGGAGTACGCATGCTCATTCAACTGCCTAACAGCATCTGCATCACCCCGAAGATTGCAGACACAGAGATAAGAGTCACTTCCTGGTTTGCATGGAGAAGCTATTTTCAACAGAGCCCATCACTGGAAGCATGCAGTGCATTGAGGCAGCACAGGATGTCAACATTTTGCGCCCTCTAACCATTTTGTGCCCTGGGTAACCACCCCTGTGGGACCCCTCCCACACTATACCACTGGTCACTAGAGCTTAAGGGATTGGTTGTAGTTCTTTTCAGAGGTTACCTCCACATCCACAGTAATTGTGAAGGTGGTGAAGGAGGCTGAACCCACTGTCCCTGCGCCCAAAATTACTACACCTTGCTGGTCCTAGTACCCAACCTCCATGTATTCGCTGAAATGGCCATCTATCTAGGCACTTTCCTGGTCCATGTCTGAGTGCTTTATTTATTTTTATTTGTTCTGCCCCTCTGCTTTCCCCAAGAAAACCTGCTCTTTAATGCTGAATCTGAACAAACAGCAATTCAAGTTTTCTGCAGATTGCCATTTGCTTTGATTCAGCAGTAAAGAGTGGGTTTTCATGGGGAAAGCAGCAGGGCAGAAAGAAACGTGTTCGGACCTGGACTTTGAAAGCCCAGACCTGCACCTAGAAATGTGCGGTGTGGATGAGCCCTAAATTGTCTGCCTCTCTTACATAGGCTGGATACCTTTAAATAGTCTCTTTTCTCTGCCTCTTAGCAGGATACGTTTCTGTAATTTAGCTGCAATCTGAATAAGTAATTTTGGAAGAGAACGGTGTTCTGTTTTTCTGTGTAGGCAGAATTCCATAATTAGAATGAATCACCATGTGGAAACATGATAAAAAAAATGAGTAATATTCCCAAAGAGTCCCCAAGCAATGTAAAGCCTGTTTGCCAATCATAAATAATGAAAAAAATAGGCAGCTTGTGGGCATCTCTACATTAGATTCATTTTGCAGACAATTGTGTGCCAGACTTGATTTCTTTTTCTTAGTAGCTTTCAGCAGACGTCTGTCAGTTTTTCAGGTGTTATATACTGCATATCTCCCAGGAACCGTAAAACCTGTATTAGGGAGCTGTGATTCCCCCACGCCCCTCGCTTTAGTACTGTGATTTGGAAAAAGTCGTTTTAAACACGGGCAAATTATAATTTAGTTAACTGGGCAGACATTATTAAACAGTCTTGTGTATGTCAGAGCCTTGTAATAAAGCTTTACAATGAAAGGGAAAACAGCATAATCTCAGTATTAGTGCAGGAATGTATTAGCCAAATCCCAAGTTAATAGTAGTCTGGACTGTAACATAATTGAAGTGAGCCTGCACAGGCAAGGTGATTAGAAATCTGCATGGCTTTGATCAAATCCTGAAGCACATGAACGTTAATTCTAGTAGCTGCCATAGAAACTAGAACCATGGTTTCCCCCCCATCTCGTTTCTTCTTTTCTTTTTAAATTCCTAGTCCACAATAAAAAGAATAGTAGCAACAAAATACTTGTAAATATGTGTAGGATTTTGTTGATTTGGGGTTGCTATAACTAAGGCTTCTGGGGGTCAGCAAACTTTTTCAGCAGTGGGCTGGTCCACTGTCCCTGAGACCTTGTGGGGGGCCAGACTATATTGGGGGGGGGGATGAACGAATTCCTATGCCCCACAAATAACCCAGAGATGCATTTTAAATAAAATAACACGTTCTACTCATGTAAAAACACGCTGATTGCCGGACCGTCCACAGACCGGATTGAGAAGGAGATTGGGCCGGATTCAGCCCCCGGGTCTTATGTTGCCTACCCATGAACTAAGCTCTACTCAGAGTGGATACAAGAAATCACAGTGGTACCTCGAGTTACAGACGCTTCAGGTTACATACGCTTCAGGTTACAGACTCCGCTAACCCAGAAATAGTACCTCGGGTTAAGAACTTTGCTTCATGATGATAACAGAAATCTCGCGGTGGCAGCAGGAGGCCCCATTAGCTAAAGTGGTACCTCAGGTTAAGAACGGTTTCAGGTTAAGAACGGACCTCCTGAACAAATTAAGTTCTTAACCCGAGATACCACTGTAGTGGGTTTAAGTTAGTGATGTCCATTTACGTTAATGGGTCTGCTTTAGGTACGACTAGCATGAGATGCAGCCTTAGTCCATAACACAAGGTTGAGGAGCCTGTGGCCCTTTGGATGCTGCTGGACTTCAACTCCCATCATGCCTGACCATTGGCCATGTTGGCTGGGAATGATGGAAGTTGAAGTCCAACAACAGAGAGGCACTGGCTCCCCATTCCTGCCATAATGGAAGGGCATGAGCAGACATTCCAGCCAGCAGCTACTCGTCCATTCAGCAAATATTATGCCCACCACTCTCTCCACATTTATCAGACATGATCTGCAATTTATAAGATTTCTAAAACTTTCCACAAATTTGTCATCAAGGAGATACCCTCTGCCTCAACAAAATAACAGAGGCTGGTCCATTGAGGCATATGGGAAGGGCCGGATTTAGGTTTGATGAGGCCCTAAGCTCATAATGGGGCCCTTTATATGTCCAGCTGTTCTTTGCCAACAACAAATTGTTGCTGTTTTTTGTGTTGAATATATGCTATATGGTAATTTATGGACCTAATAGGTATCTAAAGCCATTTTATTTGTTTTTTATCTTATATTTTGGAAATATACATCCAGGGTTTTTTTCTTTAGTTTTTTGGGGGGAGAGAGAGTGCCCCCCCAAAAATGTAAATCCAGCACTGCATATGGCACTGTGCCCCGCCAACCTCAGTCTCCCTTCAGCCAGCCCCCACCTGTATTATGTCTTACTTATCAAGAGATAAGGAACCTGGGGCCCTCTAGGTGCTGCTGGATTCCAAATCCCAACAGTCCTGGTCAGCATGGCCAATAGTCAGGGATTATGGGAGTTGCAGTCCAGCAACATCTAAGGGCCTAAGGTTCCCCACTGTTTTCTCCCTCTCATTGTCTCTGGCTCCACCACTTGACTTGGGAGGTGGACTGCATCCCCACAAAGGGAAAAGAGTCTAAAAAACAACAGGAGGTGTTCTGACCATGGCACAGGGTCTGTTTTAACATCCTTCACCTTTGGATCACCCTCTCCCTACCCAACCATGAAAATAAAATCCATAGTATGCCCAGCTACATGTGTTGCCCCTTCATGGATCACTGCCTTGCCGTGGCGAAGGGGCTTGAAGAACTCAGAGAAGCTATGAACTATGCCGAGCAGGGCACCCAAGATGAACAGGTCATAGTGGAGAGTTTTGACCAAACGTGATCCACCTGGAGAAGGAACCGGCAAGCCACTCCAGTATCCCTGCCAAGAAAACTCCATGGACAAAGACAACAGGCATATAAAAGATATGACGCTGGAAGATGAGCCCCTCAGGTCGGAAGGCGTCCAACATGCTACTGGGGAAGAGCGGAGGGCAAGTACAAGTAGATCCAGAGCTGATGAAGCGACTGGGCCAAAGCCGAAAGGACGCTCAGTTGCGGATATGCCTGGAAGCGAAAGGAAAGTCCAATGCTGTAAAGAAAAATATTGCATAGGAACCTGGAATGTAAGAACCATGAACCTGGGTAAGTTGGAGGTGGTCAAAAATGAGATGGCAAGAATAAATATTGACATCCTGGGCATCAGTGAACTAAAATGGACGGGAATGGGTGAATTCAGTTCGGATGACCATCATATCTACTACTGTGGGCAAGAAACCCGTAAAAGAAATGGAGTGGCCCTCATAGTCAACAAAAGAGTGGTGAAAGCTGTACTGGGATGCAATCTCAAAAATGATAGAATGATCTCGATACGAATCCAAGGCAGACCTTTTAACATCACAGTAATCCAAGTTTATGCACCAACTACTTGTGCTGAAGAAACTGAAATTGACCAATTCTATGAAGACTTACAAGACCTTATAGAAGTGACACCAAAGAAGGATGTTCTTCTCATTATAGGGGATTGGAATGCTAAAGTAGGGAGTCAAGAGATAAAAGGAACAACTGGCAAGTTTGGCCTTGGAGATCAAAACGAAGCAGGGCAAAGGCTAATAGAGTTCTGTCAAGAGAACAAGCTGGTCATCACAAACACGCTTTTCCAACAACACAAGAGACGACTCTACACATGGACATCACCAGATGGGCAGCATCGAAATCAGACTGATTATATTCTCTGCAGCCAAAGATGGAGAAGCTCTATACAGTCAGCAAAAACAAGACCTGGAGCTGACTGTGGCTCAGATCATCAGCTTCTTATAGCAAAATTCAAGCTTAAACTGAAGAAAGTAGGAAAAACCACTGGGCCGGTAAGATACAATCTAAGTCAAATCCCTTATGAATACACAGTGGAAGTGAGGAACAGGTTTAAGGATTTAGATTTGGTGGACAGAATGCCTGAAGAACTATGGATGGAGGCTCGTAACATTATACAGGAGGCAGCAACGAAAACCATCCCAATGAAAAGGAAATGCAAGAAAGCAAAGTGGCTGTCCAATGAGGCCTTACAAATAGCGGGGGAGAGAAGGCAAGCAAAATGCGAGGGAGATGGTGAAAGATACAGGAAATTGAGTGCAGATTTCCAAAGAATAGCAAGGAGAGACAAGAAGACCTTCTTAAACGAGCAATGCAAAGAAATAGAGGAAAGCAATAGAATGGGAAGAACCAGAGATCTGTTCAAGAAAATTGGAGATATGAAAGGAACATTTCGTACAAAGATTTCCATAATAAAGGACAAAAGTGGAAAGGACCTAACAGAAGCAGAAGACATCAAGAAGAGGTGGCAAGAATACACAGAGGAATTATACCAGAAAGAAATGGATGTCTCGTATACCCCAGGTAGTGTGGTTGCTGACCTTGAGCCAGACATCCTGGAAAGTGAAGTCAAATGGGCCTTAGAAAGCACTGCAAATAACAAGGCCAGTGGAAGTGATGGTATTCCAGCTGAACTATTTAAAATTTTAAAAGATGATGCTGTTAAGGTGCTACACTCAATATGCCAGCAAGTTTGGAAAACTCAGCAGTGGCCAGAAGATTGGAGAAGATCAGTCTACATCCCAATCCCAAAGAAGGGCAGTGCCAAAGAATGCTCCAACTACCGCACAATTGCACTCATTTCACATGCTAGCAAGATTATGCTTAAAATTTTACAAGGAAGGCTCAAGCAGTATGTGGACCGAGAACTCCCAGAAGTGCAAGCTGGATTTAGAAGAGGCAGAGGAACCAGAGACCAAATTGCAAACATGCGCTGGATTATGGAGAAAGCTAGAGAGTTCCAGAAAGACATCTACTTCTGCTTCATTGACTATGCAAAAGCCTTTGACTGTGTCGACCAAGGCAAACTATGGCAAGTTCTTAAAGAAATGGGAGTGCCAGATCACCTCATCTGTCTCCTGAGAAATCTCTATGTGGGACAAGAAGCTACAGTTAGAACTGGATATGGAACAACTGATTGGTTCAAAATTGGGAAAGGAGTACGACAAGGCTGTATTTTGTCTCCCTGCTTATTTAACTTATATGCAGAATTCATCATGCGAAAGGCTGGGCTGGATGAATCCCTAGCCGGAATTAAGATTGCCGGAAGAAATATCAACAACCTCAGATATGCAGATGACACAACCTTGATGGCAGAAAGTGAGGAGGAATTAAAGAATCTTTTAATGAGGGTGAAAGAGGAGAGCGCAAAATATGGTCTGAAGCTCAACATCAAAAAAACGAAGATCATGGCCACTGGTCCCATCACCTCCTGGCAAATAGAAGGGGAAGAAATGGAGGTAGTGAGAGATTTTACTTTCTTGGGCTCAATGATCACTGCAGATGGTGACAGCAGCCACGAAATTAAAAGACGCCTGCTTCTTGGGAGAAGGGCAATGACAGGCCTAGACAGCATCTTGAGAAGTAGAGACATCACCTTGCCAACAAAGGTTCGTATAGTTAAAGCTATGGTTTTCCCAGTAGTGATGTATGGAAGTGAGAGCTGGACCATAAAGAAGGCTGATCGCCGAAGAATTGATGCTTTTGAACTATGGTGCTGGAGGAGACTCTTGAGAGTCCCATGGACTGCAAGAAGATCAAACCTCTCCATACTGAAGGAAACCCTGAGTGCTCACTGGAAGGACAGATTGTGAAGCTGAGGCTCCAGTACTTTGGCCACCTCATGAGAAGAGAAGACTCCCTGGAGAAGACCCTGATGTTGGGAAAGATGGAGGGCACAAGGAGAAGGGGACGGCAGAGGATGAGATGGTTGGATAGTGTTTTCGAGGTTACCAGCATGAGTTTGACCAAACTGCGGGAGGCAGTGGAGGACAGAGGTGCCTGGCGTTCTCTGGTCCATGGGGTCACGAAGAGTCGGACACGACTAAACGACTAAACAACAACAACACATGTGTTGGCCTGACAATATGTTGGGACCACCCTGTGGTTGTCACGGCAACATGAAGTCCGGAGCCACTCCAGTCAAGCTGGCTTCAGCATGTTGAGGGCGATCTTAATATTTACAAGGAGCACCGGGAGACCTGAGCATAGCCATCACCCAACGTTCCACTGGGAAAAGGATTGAAACATGACACTGGCTGTAATTGTCTGTTCCATGGTCTGGACTCCAACTGTCTGGGTCAAGTTCGCCTCAGGTAGCTCATCCTTGATCCAGAAAACCAGCAGCACATAGGGGAAGAGTATCCTCATCACAGTGTAGTAGAGAGAGATGCCAAAAGTCTTGCTAGATATATTGAAAAATTTAATTTTTTGCAATTCAGTGCTGCCAATTAATATGCTTTGCCAATTAAAAAAAAATGCTGGGATGGATAAAACACATATTTCTTTCCCTACATCAGCATTATTTTACTTCAGTGAAGTTATTAAATAGCTGAAGCACAAAACGATCAACCCCTTATTAAGCCCTTGCAAAGAGCTTTCTCAAAACATTTTAAAGCTCCACAAAATGTCAAGTTAATGAAAGAACAATATGCAGGGGCTGGTGACCCTCGTTCTCACTCTTGAATATTCGCAAGTTATGAGGCCAAAGTATGAGCATCACCGTTGTCCCTTTGTAAACACTGCCTGCGCATCAAATTTCACACTTTAATAATTGTTGTAGGAGGGCAATTATTCTAGGACAGGATCCTAATAATTAACATGCGGGAGGAAAACAAAATGTGTAATTGTACAATTGGGCGAAGAATACCACATATACACTTTTCAATAATGTTGTTTTTGAAATCTTATGCAATGTAAGAATTTATTGCTTGACATCGTTCTAGTTATGTTCTCACAAAAGCAGACAGGGTGATCTGCTATATTTAAGTATCCTATTTTGTGAAGAAGGCGATGCTTTGAAAAAGAGTCTCTTCTTAGTGTCAAACGAATCCATGTGGAGGTTATTTTGTGGCACTTTATCATATTAGGAACATGCCTAAAACAAGGAGGTGAGGAATCTGTGGTCCTCTGGAAAGAAGACACCACAAGATATGCTCAAGTCATATGCCTTGAAGATTACCCCATCATGTGCCATCAGTATTATATCTGTCTGAATTAGCTAACTATGCACTCCTAACCACCAGTTAAATATGAGGGGGCTGTGAGAATTGATGCACTATATCGAAACTGGTTTCACACCACTGTATAACAAGGCTTCAATATAAAAAAATTGGTGCAATGGTCACATAATATTGAAGAATATGTCTAAATTGCAGAATACAGGGACATTGGAAATGAACAACAACCTGCCATTCCATCATCTTATCCCCATCAGCCATATCATCTCCTTTAGCTGAGTTGCAAAGCACACACAGGAATTTTCCACAGGATAGATTTCAAAAGTGTTCTTTCTAGAGACGCCTGAGTTACAGAACTGGCAGCAGTATGCCAAGCATGTGAAGACTCAACCTTCTGAAGGCCACATCTCACAGAGATACATTAATATGGAGCCCAGCACTAGGGCTGTAACATGGGAGTCACAGAACGTACCATGTGAAATTTCTTGCTGATTGGCCCATTTTCAGTGCTTTGATTGCTGCTTTTTAGGCAACAAGAGCTCCCTATGAAACACCTTAAGAGTAGGACCATTTAATGCAGTTGAGTGACTCTTGGTCAGCTGGGTCTCCAATGCAGCTGAAAGTGAATTGCGTATAGATTGCATTTTGTCCAAAGTTCTCCCATTGTTGTGTTCTAGCACGGCTCCCTCACTTTTTATGGCTGCCTGACAGGCTGAATGACAACAGGTGAAGCTGTCTCCCCATCACTTCATCTCCAGACTATTTGTCCTTACTCCTGTCTGTTAATGTCCAGCTCAGTGGACGAATATGACAGCCCTCAACTACTGTTTCAATTTGAGTACTGACAGTTCAAAACAAAGCACAAATACGTAAAGATCAATGTTGTCCAGCCACAGCACTTGCAGCTGAATTACAATTAGAGCTGAAGTGATGGGCATGGGGGCATAAATGTGTGTTAGATCAACAGTGAAAGCTCTTCTATAGACAGAAAATTAAGGGTGCATGGGGAAGAACTGTAGCTCTGTGGAAGAGGACATGATTTGCATGGAAAAGGTCCCAGGAGCAATGCCTTGTATCTCTTGGTAAGCCTGGGAAAGACTCCTGCCTGAAACCCTTGCAAGTCACTAGCAGTCTGACTGTAGGCAGTAAGTGAGCTAGATGCACCAGGGGTCTGGTTTGCTATAAGCAGCTTCTGATGTTCATGCATTACAAATACCAGTATCTCTTTGGTGGTGAGTACAACCTGAAATTCTGATGCTGTAAGATGCACGCTGAATTCCATTTTTCCTAAGTTTGGCCCATTCACAAAATCTGTTCAAAGCATCCTTGGGTAATGGATACCCTCCTTCATTTAAGCTAGGGACCATGGACCAAGGACTGGTTTACACACCCATGTGTCAGGAACCCAGTGTAAAGATATCAAGTGATGGTACATTGATGCTGGCTATCCTTTGATGACCAGAAGAGGGTCACATCTAAATTAAAATCCTTCAGTTTGAGATGATACTGCTATAATCCTCTTCGGGCATTCATAATCACTGTGAACGTACAAGGAGGGTCATGAGGACAAGAGTGGGAACTCGGCTCTTTTGCTATTTTTGTCACTCTCCATGAGCTTCCTCAAGTGGGAACTTCTTGCATTCATGGAGTCATCCTGGGCACAGCTTTCTAAAATGTCAAAGGAGCCTACATAGGTAGAGTGGTCTCCTTGCTTCAAAAGGTCACCCTCCAAATCATAGACAACAAAAATGGCAAGAAGGGTGAGGTCACCACTCTTGTCTCTTTGCCTCTTTGCCTCTTCTCATGCATTTTACACTGATTATGAAAGCTTGAAGAGTGCTCAAGTTCTATCTGTATATGCAATGGCCCATCTGCATACACATTTGTGGAATACTCACAAGTACCCTTTTTATTGGCTTCTGGACAAGTCCTAAAACTTGTCACATTAAAACTTGTCAGGGTGCTTTTATGGCACACTGTGTATATTTTAAAATGTTGCTTAATGGTTTGTTGTTGGTTTGTTCTATTGTTTTAATAGTTGTGAGGTTATTATACAGGTCACCTCCATATTACCTGTTTGCAGGAAGGGTTGGTGGGATGGCACAGGCAGGGTGGCATGGCCCACCTGCCCTCCCAATGCCAAGCATTGTTGCCAATTCCTGAGATGGGGACAGGGGAGGGGTGGGGAGCTTTGTGTGGACATAGCAGTGGGGCAATCAGCTCCTGTTTCTGCACCCCCGTCCCTCCCGCTCTCAGGAACTAGCAGTCATGCTTGCCATTGGGAAGCTTTCCCTACACTCGAGTAGGGCCCTGGTAGATTGTTCGGGAGCTTCAAAAGCTTTATTCTGCCCGAACATCACAGCAACGGATACCAACAGACATCGGCACACTTAGGGATCCGCAGAGTCTTCGCAGCTTGCGTGACAGAACCCCAGCAACTCAGCATTTTGGCTAATCTACTTTATTTACAAAGAAACACACAGGGAGCACTGCAACATGGCTCCCCCTCTCTCTCTAGCATCAGACAGTAAAGAGAAAGAACAAAGGACAATAGCCCCACTTCACGGAACACAGTAACACAAACCTCCTGTCTCCGTCACTTCCCACTTTGTGGAGTCAAAACATATACCGTCATGTGATAGACAAAAATCCCATGACTGCAATCATGGAGCAGAATTCTAACAGGTGAGCTGTGCTGCCCTGCCTGCATTGGCCATGTCTGTTGGTTAATTGGCATTTGTTCTGATTTATTCGCAGGGAGCATAGATGGCATTGCATCAAGTATGTTATTCCTCCATTTCCAGTACACTTTCCTTATTGGGAAAAAGTCTGATTTTAGGGGTACAGTGGTACCTCGGTCTATGAATTTAATCCATTCCAGAAGTCCATTTTTAAACCAAAACTATTCTTAAACCAAGTTGCGCTTTCCCTAATGAGGCCTCCCGCCGCCACCATTTGGCTCCCATTCTTAACCGAGGTAAAGTTCGCTAACCGGAGCAATACTCCCGGTTTTGCAGAGTTTGTAACCTGAATAGTTCGTTAACAGGGCTGTTCTTAAACCGAGGTACCACTGTAGTTGGTTGGTGAGAGAAGCATGCGAATTGCACAAGATCTGCAAGTCAGTTTTAACTGAGCAGCCTCAGTATGCAACTGAATCCCACTCCGAAATAGCAACAGCCTGGAAGCACCCCAAGTTGCCGGTTCAAGAGCCAATATGGCCATGACACATGTGAAAAGAAAAGTGTGGTTCAGTAGAGCTCTCATCTTGCTGTTTGTCCTGGGTGCATATGTTGGCCATTACTCTTCAGCATCTTTGAGATGCTGTGTGTGTGGTCTAGGTGCATGAAGCACTTCAGATAAAGTATGTTAGTATTTACTGCAGATAGCCCTGTCAGGTAGGCCAGCATTATTATCCCCATGCCATGGAGAAATTGATGCTGAGAGAGAATGACTGGCTGAAGCTTCTCAGCAAGACGGTAATATATATAGCTCTGTTCCAGTAACAAGAAGCCGAAAGCACCAGCCTGAAGATGACGAGTGAGACCTCGTCGAAACGTCGCCTAGACACCCCAACTTTTACACGGGAAGACACCCGAGGACACCAAAACCTGCATTCCTGTACCCGTGAAAATCTACGAAAGCATATATATATATATATATATATGCAGGTTTTGGTGTCCTCGGGTGTCTTCCCGTGTAAAAGTTGGGGTGTCTAGGCGACGTTTCGACGAGGTCTCACTCGTCATCTTCAGGCTGGTGCTTTCGGCTTCTTGTTACTGGAACAGAGCAGGATCTCAGTGTTTGAGTTCCTATAAATACTGTTGAGGGGGTGTGGTGTATAGCCTCCAATGTTCTGGGCAGAGAGGAAGTTCCCAGGCTAGTGTGCCTTTTCTTCTTTTGTTCCTTAATTACTTGAGGGATATCTTGAGTGATTTCTTGAGTGATATCCTGAGTACCACTTAGGTGGGTCATTAGGTGTGGATTAGTTGCTAGGTGTGGAAACGTCGCCTAGACACCCCAACTTTTACACGGGAAGACACCCGAGGACACCAAAACCTGCATTCCTGTACCCGTGAAAATCTACGAAAGCATATATATATATATATATATATATATGGGACACGGGTGGCGCTGTGGGTAAAAACCTCAGTGCCTAGGACTTGCTGATAGGAACGTCGGCGGTTCGAATCCCCGCGGCGGGGTGCGCTCCCGTCGCTCGGTCCCAGCGCCTGCCAACCTAGCAGTTCGAAAGCACCTCTGGGTGCAAGTAGATAAATAGGGACCGCTTACTAGCGGGAAGGTAAATGGCATTCCGTGTGCTGCGCTGGCTCGCCAGATGCAGCTTGTCACGCTGGCCACGTGACCCAGAAGTGTCTGCGGACAGCGCTGGCTCCCGGCCTATAGCGCACAACCCTAGAGTCTGTCAAGACTGGCCCATACGGGCAGGGGTACCTTTACCTTTACACACACACACACACACACACACACATATATATATATATATATATATATATATATATATATATATATATATATATATATATCGCATACAGCCAATGCTCCCAATGGCTGCATTATACCTGCTCCCTAGTTAGGCTTGCTCTACAGCCATCTGGACTGAATTTTAACAACTACCCATCTCTCAGTTGGCAACTTGCACTGTGGAGGGTGTTTTTTTTCTTGTCCAGGAACCAATCCGCAGCTGATTTTATGATATATGAATATACTCCTTCTTATCTGATTCCCCTAAAATCTCTTCCCTTCTCCAGATGGAATAAAATAAGAGGAGAGAAAAAACATGAAAAGGACCTCCACTGGACAAGATGCTGATATCTCGTAGCAAATTGGCAGCAAATGACGCACATTCTCTAATGTGGAGCTGTCTGGCTAGACACCGCTAGCTAGAACACCCAGTTCCAGGCTCCTTAGGAGGTCTCAAGAAGGGGAATCTGTTTCTCAGCAATCACTTTGAACTTCTGGGTTGCTTTGTTCTGTACAGGATTGTAGAAGTTCCAAAACAGTATTGCATGAACAGGAATGACTATCGCTTGGAGGCTGGGAGGTGCTTTATGAGGGGAGAGCAGGGAGCCCACTGCAGCCATCTGGCCTGGAATGGGTTCTTCATACTTTCAATGTTTCCTCTAAAGGATGTACATGGAATAGCAATAACATGGAATAGATTAACCACTCTGTGCTCCTCAGTAGCAAGGTAACTAAAACGCTACAAAAGACTGGATTTCCCTACAATATAAATGCATGCTTATGAATCTAATCTACGCTAGTGTGATCATAGACCTGAAACCAATTTCATTGTATGCGATACCTAATCTAATACTACCTCTCCCTTTCCCCCACCATTTGCCATGTACTGTATCATATGTGCCTGGGAGTAATAAATCTGGATGAGAGTTAATACATTGAAATTTAATCCAGATGAACTGGAGGTGTGTGTTGTTGCTAAGTGTTTCCTAGGACCACAGAGGCAGTGTTCAACCTGTTTTGGATAAATTTGCATTTCTCCTTAAAGATCAGGTTCACAGCTTAGGGGTGCAATCAGATCTGGACCTTATGTGGGACTTCTGCTGGTGTTTGGTACTGCTTTGGAGTGAATTGGATGACGTTGGGTTTTCGGATAAAAGTCCATACAAAACACCATCTTTGGCAATTGCACAGTTGTTGTGATTCAAATTTACATTAAAACCACGCTTGGTCAGGGTTGTCGCACTCAGCAAAATCTTAATTCGGGCAAGTAAATTACATCTCTCACTTCATTACAAACAGTTTTTCTACTTGCAACACACTTGAGCTAACCTGCTCCTTTTCCTTGCACAGTTTGTTGCCATTTGCAACTGTAACTGTCTCTGATGAGTTTTCACTGAACTCTGTCATCCGATTCTCTCCAAAGCAGCTGCAAACACCAGCACAAGTCCCACTTCAATGTTTAATGGTTAAAACAACACGTTTCACAGTGCCCCACAAAATGATCCCCTCGGTGCCCTAATCTGTGGCATCATGATTTAACCAAAAACCCAACATCGTCTGATTCACACGTAAGTGGATCTAAACACCAGCACAAGCTCCCTCCAAGGTTTGTTGGTCAAAACTGCACAGTTCACACTGTCCCCACAAAATGTACCCTCAGGGCCCTAATCTGCGGGGTCAAGATTTAACTGAAAACTCGACATTGTACGATTCACTCAAAAGCAGCGCCAAAGCTCGGGGCAAGGCTTCCTTTGATATTTGGCGTTAAAAACTCCACATTTCACGGCGCTCCACAAAATGGAGCCGTAACCCATGTGGTGAACCTTTAGCCCCAAACATGATGTCGTCCAATTCACTCCAAAGCAGTACCAATCACCGGCACAAGTTCCACTGCAACATTTGACGGTTTCGAGTGAATTGGACAATAAAGGGTTTTTAGCAAAAACCATAACTCTGGGGCAGCGCTGTGGGTTAAACCACAGAGCCTAGGACTTGCCGATCAGAAGGTCGGCGGTTTGAATCACAGAGACGGGGTGAGCTCCCTTTGCTCGGTCCCTGCTCCTACCAACCTAACAGTTCGAAAGCATGTCAAAGTGCAAGTAGTTAAATAAATACCGCTCCAGCGGGAAGGTAAACAGTGTTTCTGTGTGCTGCTCTGGTTAGCCAGAAGCAGCTTAGTCATGCTGGCCACATGACCTGGAAGCTGTATGCCGGCTCCCTCAGCCAATAAAGCGAGATGAGCGCCCCAACCCCAGAGTTGGTCACGACTGGACCTAATGGTCAGGGGTCCCTTTACCTTTTATAACTCTGGGGTAGGTCAGGTGCCAAGGGCTCAATATCTCCATCCCACACACTTCTTGTCTTCAAAGGCTTTATAAACTTTTTAGTTTCTAAAAGCAAAGACACATGGGCTGGGTTGTAAGTGGACAGCATGTGAGACCACGGGATATGCTTAGTGCTTACATGGTGGAGAAATCAAGGTCATGTGAGCAGGAGAGAAGGGGTGTAGAATGTTCTGCTCTCTAGAAGACGCTCTCTGTAATTGAGTCATTGCGAACGAGCCATACAGAGAAGCCCATGTGGCTTCTGAAATGCCGCTCGGAGCAACAGACTTAACATCTCAATTCCAGTAGGTCAAAAGGTCTGAGCACTCTCAAATTTACATGATGATGTGCCAACAGTCCAGCTGCATTAAATTACTTAAATTTAAACAAAAACCCAGAAAGGAAATGGAGCTTGATTGCAAGTGCTATATGTCAAGTACAAGGTTAAGGGTGAACATAAGAACACAAGAAGAACCTGCTGGATTAAACCAATGGCCCATCTAGTCCAGCATCGTGTTCTCAAGGTGTCCAACCAGATGCCTGTGGGAAACTCACAAGCAGAACCCAAGCACAAGAGCTCTCTTGCCTCCTACCACTGGTTTTCAGAAGAGTACTGTGAAGGCAGGGCATAGGCATTGTGGTTGTTGTTGTTTAGTCGTTTAGTCCTGTCTGACTCTTCGTGACCCCATGGACCAGAGCACGCCAGGCACTTCTGTCTTCCACAGCCTCCCGCAGTTTGGTCAAACTCATGTTGGTAGCTTCGAGAACACTATCCAACCATCTTGTCCTCTGTCGTCCCCTTCTCCTTGTGCCCTCCATCTTTCCCAACATCAGGGTATTTTCCAGGGAGTCTTCTCTTCTCATAGGTGGCCAAAGTATTGGAGCCTCAGCTTCAGGATCTGTCCTTCCAGTGAGCACTCAGGGCTGATTTCCTTAAGAATTGATAGGTTTGATCTTCTTGCAGTCCATGGGACTCTCAAGAGTCTCCTCCAGACCATAATTCAAAAGCATCAATTCTTCGGTGATCAGCCTTCTTTATGGTCCAGCTCAGTAGCCATCAATTGCCCTCTCCTCCATGAACTTGTCTAAACCTCTTTTAAAGTCATTCAGATGGTGGCCACCATCATTGCCTCCAATGGGATCAGGTTCCATAGTCTGACCGCAGTGCATGAGGAAGTACTGTCCTGAATATTCCAACATTAAACTTCGTTGAGTGTCCATAAGTTCCAGTGTTACAAAAAGGGAACAAAACCTTTCTCTGTCCACTTTTTCCCCCAATGTCAATACCTTGATATATTTTATGAATCTGAAGTCTCTCAATTAGAAGATTAAAAAAAAAAAAAAACCAAGATTGAAGGTCAACGTTAACAAAAAATGTCCCCCAACTAGATCTAGGAAATATGCTTGTTTCATGGATCTTAGGGACCAAAACACCACCAACAGTTTGATTTCTGACTATATCAATGGAAAGTTCAACTTGAATGTTATATGCATTTTAATTAAATTGTGCTTTAAATAATAATAAAAAATAGCTACATGGCATGAAATACAATCTGCACAGGGAAATCTCAGCAGCTGTAGAGCTCCGTTAACTTCAGTTAAACTCTGTGCAGGTGGGAGGGTTTAGCTGTGTAGATCGGATTGCAGAAAGGGGACTATTAGACAAGCATATTTCTTGTCTAATAAATTAAGCTCTTATTGTGAAACATACTGATTATGCAAGCTCCTGTTTGAAGAACAAAGCTGTTTCAAGCATATTAGGTAGAGGACAACCCATCACCCCCAAGCTGAACCGAAATGACGATGATTCCAGCTTTGATGGACTTGTGTAACCAATCAGAGCTGGAACATCTATATTCTGATCCTATGTATACTTAACTATCCACACTGGTTGTTTTTAACATTTCAGAGACATATCAGTACAGCATAGACATAACATGTGAAGGGAAGAGATTTAAATTTGGTCTAAACCCACTGGTTCTATTAGGGTCAGATTTGTGGGCAGAAGTGCAGGGTCCTGCTGCCCTGGGGGTGGGAGGCATTGATCAAGCAGCAAGGCATGAGCAAATGATGGTAGTGGCACATGTTAAGAAGAACCCAGCACCTGCAGCTGATGCTCCAGTGTGCAGCCTGACATTATAATCTCAATTATTTCCTCTATGGCAAGAGGGGCAGACTGGTGAGCCAATTGGAGGCCACCTTTGGGGTTGTGAGACCAATGGGAGCACTGGAGCAGTGAAGAGGAACGAACCTCTCCTTCTCAATAGCAGCAGCTCTATGGTTTCTACTAAAAAGAACCTCACAGTTTTAATGGTTTTAATGCCGTTTTGTTAACCCAGGAGGACATGATACTTTCTTGGTAGCCCATATATTTCTTGGAGCAAAAATGTTTACTAATGTTGATTGATGGTAGCCTGGATGCGTGGAATACATATGGAGTTCCCAGTGTGATGCCTTCAGATGCCACCTTGGTCCTCACCAAGGCCCCATGCCCCATCTATTTTTTTAAAAAAAATGAGGTCGTGTTTTTGTATTTTGCATTGCTGGGGGGCACCGCCAGTTTTTTCTTCTATGAAGTAGGCTTTTGTCGTACTTGCAGTGGTTTCTGAGATTTCCAAATGATGTCCCACATCCCAAATGGTTCGGGATTTCTAGAGCGGATCATAAGCCACTGTAATTGCAAAATGGGAAGTTTATATTTGTGTTTGATGCAGAATTGGTTTGAGGGTTTTTTTTAAAGCTCCACAGTCAGCAGCAACCCATAATTCCTTTAAAATGACTTGTGTGAAAGAGAGAACAGTTCATTCCTGAACTGTTGGCATTTTGCAGAAATCAATATCTTGACCTCTCTCTCTCTGATTGTATAAATAACTTAACTGAAGGCTTTATAACATGGCTTTAACCTTTTAAATGGATGGATGTCTTAGGGCTCCATCTGTATAGAAGGACAAAATTTCTATTTTGAGCCTTTTCTCCATAGACCCAGCTAAAAGCCATATGCTACTGAGAAAATATCAAGCTTTCGGGGGCAGAAGTTTTGGCTGGCAGATTTCTGCATGTGTATTCCTAACTGGTTGGTGGATTTTACATGGAAACCAATGTCCTACGTGTGATTCTTCCAAACCAGTCCAACAGGCGGGAAGGACCTTCATGAAAGAAAAATCTGGAATCCTGCAAATCAGCTGGGGTGGGGTGAGAATAGGGGTTCAACTGTTAGAATTCCTGCTCCATTATTGCAGTCATGGGATTGTTGTCTTTCACATGACATGATATGTTTTGACTCCACAGAGTGGGAAGTGACGAAGACAGGATGTTTGTGTTACTGTGTTCCGTGAAGTGGGACTATTGTCCTTTGTTCCTTTTCTCTTTGCTGTCTGATGCTAGAGAGGAAGGGAGCCATGTTGCAGTGCTCCGTGTGTGTTTATGTGTAAATAAAGTAGATTAGCCAAAATGCATGATGCACAAACTCTGAGGATCCCTAAGTGTGCCAGTGTCGGTTGGCATTGGTATCTGTGATGTTTGGGCTGAAGAAAGCTTTTAAAGCTCTCGAACGATTGACCAGGAGGGAGAGAATATGCCAGTTGGGCATGTGTCTCTGCTAGGGTCCTACTCAAGTGTAGGCTGAACTCCTGACACCTCATCCCCACCAAACAACTACCTTCAGCAGTGTTGGATGAGAGCCATTTTGGAAGAATATCAGAGGATATGCTTTGACAGCAGTCACGAAATTAAAAGACACCTGCTTCTTGGGAGGAAAGCAATGACAAACCTAGACAGCATCTTAAAAAGCAGAGACATCACCTTGCCAACAAAGGTCCATAGAGTAAAAGCTATGGTTTTCCCAGTAGTGATGTATGGAAATGAGAGCTGGACCATAAAGAAGGCTGATTGCCAAAAAATTGATGCTTTGGAATTATGGTGCTGGAGGAGACTCTCGAGAGTCTCGTGGACTACAAGAAGATCAAACCTATCGATTCTGAAGGAAATCAACCCTGAGTGCTCGCTGGAAGGACAGATCCTGAAGCTGAAGCTCCTGTACTTTGGCCACCTCATGAGAAGAGAAGACTCCCTGGTAAACACCCTGATGCTGGGAAAGATGGAGGGCACAAGGAGAAAAGGATGACAGAGGACGAGATGGTTGGAGATGTTCTCAAAGCTACCAGCATGAGTTTGACCAAACTGCGGGAGGCAGTGGAAGACAAGAGTGCCTGGCGTGCTCTGGTCCATGGGGTCATGAAGAGTCGGACACGTCTAAGCGACTAAACAACAACAATGCTTTGTATGCAAATAATCCCAATCATCAGCATTTTAGGACAGGGATTGTTAGAAAAGGCCCGAAGATCTGCCACAAGCCATTGTGACAATACTGATGGGCCAATGGTCTAATTTGGCATAAGGTTTGGAAAACCAGCTACAGTTCATGGGGCTGGGGGTGGAGAACTACCTAATTGCTTTCATGGCTGCTGCTGCATCCAGTGGGATGGAGATGGTGTGTGGTGAAGGAGTGAGATGGGGGGAGGCTCTGGGTTGGTACCCAGGATGTCCCACAGGTATGCAGACACTTGTGGGACACTGATGCTGCTGACCATAGGAGCTAACTTCTTGGGGCCAAGGTCCCTTTGCCCCCCAGTAAAATATCTGAGCCGGCTGGGGGGGTCCTGCCCAAAGTTTATGAGCAATGGTAATCTGATTTCTTTTTACTTGGTGTTGAAATTGCTTTTCACAGTCTGACAGTTGATTTCGAATGGAGAACACGGAGAAGAGGAGGAGCACTAAGGAGGGAAGATGAGGAATTGAGAACCTCTGTCACTGGTTGTTTTTGTTAGGGAGAATGTAGCCTTCTGCTACCTATTCATTGCCCTGTTGCCAAAATGTCTGCCATCCCTTTCTCAGTGAGTTCATATTTGATACAATATGCTGGTTGGTATGATCATAACAGAACTATAGGTTGGTGCACTCAATGAACACCTGCAGTTTTCACATGTACGAGCTTTAGGCATGGATGAACATTTTGTTTATTCCACATTTTAAAGTGAACTGATCTAATTCGGTTACATGGATTCAAATGCTGCCAGTTATCAAATTGACTGCACCCTTACCTGAATTTTGCAATGCAATTTCATTTTTCAAAAATGTGTACATTACAGGGAAAGGACATACATGAAATGCTTGTTTTAGTGGGGAATGCAAATGAAAAGCATACAAAACTGCATGTTTTATAGAGGAAATGTAAACAAAATATGTATTTTAGGGAGATGCATATAAAATGCTTACAGTTAAATGTGAATATTGTGTGCGTGTTTAATATTTTTTAAAAAAAATAATAATAATACGTCAGAATGGCTACACGACTAAATAAAATTAAAATTAAAATTGACATGGACTGGATCTATCCAATTCTAATCAGCTTCTCAGGGGGTTTCACATTAACTCCAGTATAAACATAATTATGTTAATCTACAGGTGTCCGTTCTTTAAAGTAGTGTGAGGAACATGTGGCCCTCTAGATGTTGCTGGATATCAAGGCCCATCTTTTCTGACCATTGGCAATGGTGACTGTAGTGAATTGGAGTTGGAGTCCAACAACATTCAATTAAATTCAGTGGGGCTCTCTGTTGAATAAACATCCATAAGCTCAGTTTGTCAGGTTCTTTTTACAAGTGTAATGTTTTTGCCTTGGGTTTATTGATTACTTCTTCCTGTTTTGCTATGCTAAAAAATAAAAAATAGCATGGAAAATAAAGTCATATCTTATGTCTATTTGGATTAGATGTGTGTGCTATCATTTACCAAACATATCAAAATGATAACTTGGTAGCTGGCAGCACACAATAAAGAAATCTTACTAAACAAAGTTCCTACCAATCTGTCATTTTTATATGAACCTTGCAGAAAAGCACACACGCAAATTATTCAAGGAATAATTTGAAGTCAGAAAATGACTGGTTTTGCTTGTCTTATTTCCATCTTCTGTAACTCAGGGCCTATAATGCTGCATATCATAAATTGTAGATGCTGAAGTGCTTAAACCTGCACTGAAGCAATATGTGTAATTGCAAGTTGGAATGATCAATGAGTCTAGCCTAAGCAGTGGACATACACAAATAATTGGCCTTTAAAGCTCATTAGTCAGTTTTATGACAATTGGTTCATTTGCATAATGTTTTGTAACTTTATGCCCTGTTGAACAAGAGTGGAATGCCATCACTTAACTGGCAAAGCAATTGCAAGAAAAACCACATCAGCTATTTCAAATTGTAACATTAGTAAGTTGACTTTAAAATGGATGTATGGGTGGGAGTGATGAAATTGACCCAAGGCAGCTCGGTAATTTCTAAGCTCCTCACCCCACCAGACAAAATCAACCAGCAATAAATGACACAGGAAGCAGCACAGCCCCTCCAAGCGTCCCTATTGTCCAAGGACAGTCCTGAATTTACAGGTTTCTGATTTGATCCCAGAATGTCCCACTTTTCCTTAGGGTGTCCCTATTTTCATCAGAGAGTATGGAGAGTATGGTAGGATGTTCCAATTTTCCTTGGAGAAATGTTGGAGGGTATGGAGTTATGCGACACACACACACACACCCGAGCCAAGGAGATAAGTAACTATACAAACTTTAGAAGACATCTGAAGGCAGCCCTGTATAGTGAAGTTTTTAAAATATGTTTTATTATGTTTTTATATACATTGGAAACCGCCCAGAGTGGCTGGGGCAACCCAGTCAGATGGGCAGGATATAAATAATAAAATTATTATTATTATAAAATAGGACGTCCCTATTTTCAATGGAGAAATCTTAGAGGGTCTGGCAGCATACACTCCAGTTCATGGGGCCAAGGTAGTTTCAGCCTTCCAATGTTTTTTTTAGGGGGCTGAATCCTTCAGTGTTCAGAGAGTGGTCGCTCCACTCCCTGGCTCCTTGCGACATCACCCCTTCAATCAATTTGAGAACATGGCGCCTCTGGCAAGCAGCCAGTCTTGTGAGGGGAAAATATGATGCCCCTGAGATGCATATATAAAGCAAAAAGCACTTCCACAAGTAATGATCCTCAAATCTTACTTTTTTTGCAAGTAAAATTTTCACAACCTGGTTGCTGGGAATAAGATCATAGTAAAAAGTAAGACAGTAAGAAGGAAGAGGTCCTAACAGAGTACAGAAACAGCCAATAGCACATCCATCGACTAGGGCTGGGGGGGGGGGGGGGAGAGAGAGTCAATTCAGTTCCTGAAAATGTATCAAATTTGGACTTTTCGAAGCAAGAGATGATACCTTGAAACAAAGCCATCCATTGAAATTTGCACATATCTGAATTTTGTGATGCAGTTCTCAAACCAAACACTGTTTACCAAAATGCAAGTATTGGGTAAAAAATGTGCATAGAAATGAACACGTTAGTAAAAGTAATACACAAACATGAATTATATTAGAAGAAATTGATTGCAAAAAATGGTGGGAGATATACAGATGTGTGTTTTTTTGTAGGCTATCAATGGCTACCACCCTCACTGGTTATATTGACCCTCCACTGTCAGAGTCAATAAGTCTCTCAATACAAATTGCTGGGAATCACCTTCCCGTGTGCATCTGGTTGGCCATTGTGTGAACAGAGTGCTGGCTTAGACGGGCCTGTGGCCTGATTCAGCAAGGCTTTTTTGATTATCTTTAAGTGAACTTAAAAGGGAGGGGGCAGAGTTCACAACACTTATTTTTAGTGTTTTTACCCAAAGTTGGGTTTATAAAACAGGAAATAAGTCCAAGTTAGTCACCCTGCTGGCTAACACTCTCCCTACCAGAGCTAACAGACATGGCCTCTGGGCTTGTGCTGATGTTACTCGCTGATCAAAATGTGATTAATGGTGTTTCCTTTGTGTGAAGGGAAGAGTTCATAGATTATCCTCGTCCTCCTCCAGCCACCTAGCAGAAAACCCCTTTAGACTGTGGAATTGGATTTTTCAGGCTTGGCCTCCTGGTTTTCAACAGCAGAGGTTTTCCTGCAGCGAGAACAGCAATCGTCTCCGTATGATGTGCTTTAAAAAGGAAATGGAAGCACTGCTTTCCCCCCAAATATAGAAGTGACTTGCATTCCTCTGGCCAAACAATACAGAAGCAAAGGAATCCCATTTCAAAGGATTGCACTTTACTGACTGCAGTTTGTTTTGAAGAAAGGAGGTTTGACAAATTGATGTTTAAAATGCTCTGACCACTCAGTTCCAGCAACAGCTACAGAAAATAAATGCAGCCTCTCTCCAAAGTACATGGTTTGGGTGGGAATGACAGGACACTATTTACTGTGTTGTGTTCAAAACAGATGAACACATAAAAACGCATTTTTAAAATAAAAAAAATTGCAGGCCCTTGGAACTTGAAACGCTTGTAATATATTCCATGGGTAATCATCATTAAAGGTAAAGGTAAAGGGACCTCTGACCATTAGGTCCAGTCGTGACCGACTCTGGGGTTGCAGCGCTCATCTCGCTTTATTAGCTGAGGGAGCCAGCGTACAGCTTCCGGGTCATGTGGCCAGCATAACTAAGCTGCTTCTGGCAAACCAGAGCAGTGCACAGAAACGCCGTTTACCTTCCTGCTGGAGCAGTACCTATTTATCTACTTGCACTTTGACGTGCTTTGGAACTGCTAGGTTGGCAGGAGCAGGGACCGAGCAACGGGAGCTCACCCCATCGCGGGGATTTGAACCACCGACCTTCTGATCAGCAAGCCCTAGGCTCTGTGGTTTAACCCATGGCACCACCCGCGTCCGTAACTGGAATATTGTAGGTTTCACAATACCGCACAAGGTATTTCAGAAGAACAAAATATATTGGGGGGGGTGTTTAGAAACCCTAAAACTCTGAGTCAGGTTTCAGTTTAGTACTTATATTTTTAATGTATTTTATTCATTCATTCCATTTATAACTTGCTCTTCAACCTGAAAGTTTCCAGGGTGTAACACTGTCAAATTCATTTTTTTAAAAAAAAATACATTAAAATATAATATATACATAAACTATCAATAAATATGATCAAACAGCAAACCAGGAGCAGGAGCAACCAGTTCTTCAGCTCAGCCTACTCTAAATGCCTGAAGGAAAAAAATCACTCCTTAGGTTGACATCTAACACTAAATAACAAGGGTGACAGCCGTGTCTCCAAAAATACAATTGTATCCCTCCTTATTTATTTGCACACACTTTATTTATTTATTTATTTATTTATTTAGTGATCTTATGTGCCACTCATCAACATAAGCTACTGGGGCAGAATACTATCGAAAGAATAAAACAGCACGCTAACATTAAACAGTGAAATGATATAAAAGACCAAAAAAAGAAGTGTTACATTTTGTAAACCAGCTGAATCATTTAAACAACAACAACCCCCCAAAGCAGCTGTTTCCTCTTCTGGAATTCCTGCTTGAGCAATTTTATTTAAAAACAAAAAAAAAAGTGAGATCTGAGGCCAGGCTAGTTTCTCTGGGAAGGTCATTTCAAAGGGCATTCCCACTTAACCTCAGTGGTGGGACGAAAAGGAGGACTTACACTGCAGATGACAAGATTTAGTCACACTCATATGAGAACATGGTCCTTCAGGTTGGGAGGCCACAATATCCGTATTAAATTTTGGTGCCCAGAACTGGACACAGTACTCCAGGTGTGGTTTTATCAAGGCAAAATAGGGTGGTACTATGATTTCCGTTGACCAAGGCACTATACTTCTGTTGATGCAGTCTTGAACTGCAAATGCATCCCCACCACACCACTGCACCACACTGTTGACCTGTGTAAAGCTTGTGGTCTACTAAAATCCCTAAATCCTTTTCACATGTACTACTGTTAAGCTAGTTGTCCCCCATCTTATATTTGTGCAGCCAGTGATTCCTATCTAAGTGTAGAACCTTACATTTGTTCCTATTGAAATTCATGCTGTTACTTTGCGCCCAGTTCTCCAACCTGTTAAGATCATACTGAGTTCCAATTCTGTCCTCTGCAGCACTTGTACCCCTTCCAGTTTGGTGTTATCTGCAAACTAGATGAACATCTCCTCAATTCCTTCATCCAAGTCCTTTATAAAGATGCTGAACAACAACGGGGCCAGGACAGAACCCTGTGGCACCCTGCTTGTCACCCCCCCTGCCCTGGATGATGAGGAACCATTAGTGAGCATTCTTTGGGTTTGGTCATTTTTCTAGTTTCTCTGCAAGGCTCTCATGGGGAACTTTGTCAAAAGTCTTAATGAAATTGAGATACACTACATCCAAAGCATCCCCCTGATTCACCAAGCTTGTAACTCTATAAAAAAAGAAAAAGAAATTAGATTTGTCTGGCATGACTTTTTTTTTTGAGAAACCCATGTTGGTCATGTTGTCTACAGCTGCTGGGAGCCACATGAAGGGCACCCAGTTTGGCAAATATAGGCAGTAACTGATCTGTGAGGGCTCACCTGTGGCCCTCCAAATGTTTTTGGACTACAACCTCAATCATTCTTGACTATTGGCAATGCTGGCTGGGACAGTTGGTATCTGTAGTCGAAAACATCTGGAGAGCACCTGGTTGGGGAAGGTTGATTTCACAGGTACCTTTATTTCTGAGAAGTCATCGAAGTGCAGTAAAATCAACACACATCTGTATTTAGAATAATTGCCTTTTAAAGCATTTCCACGATGGAATTATGATGCCACGGAACCTCAAGCATACTCAGTGATATTTATCACCTTGATTGAAATACGAAAACCTCTCCCAGGTAACTCCACGTCCAGGAGGTTAATCCCATCAAAGCAGACTTCACTTCTGGCTTCTCAGCTTCCAAAAGAGGCTTTAAAAGTTTTCAAAAGACTCAGACGCTGTCAAATCATATGGTACTTTTGCCCTTTTCTGTCAAAATGAGAAATACAGTTGCCGTGTCTTCTAGGAGGCCATTTTCCTCTTTCTAAATAAAACCCTGCCATGTGTTACGTCCCCAATCACTTTGGGCTGTAACGTTAGCAGAAGATGTTGCTATAATGGGGGAGTGAAGATACCAGCAGGCAATCACATTTGTTAGTGCAGTTGACGCGTCTATCAGGTTTAAAGACAAACCAACCTGTAGCGAGGGATGGGTCGACAGGTCAGTTTCTGCTACACTCGGTTTCTGATTTTACTAGTCTTTAATATATGTAGCAACACGTTACATTAGAACATGCATTTCTGCAGTGAAAATGTTTACTTGTGCACTTTCTCCAGACTGGCCTTTGGTTCTTAGATATTGGGAATAAAAGGATTTGGAAAGTGCATACATTTAAATGTATTTCTTTTCCTCTTTTTAGTGAAATCTTCAAATACTTGTCAAAACACTCCTTCAGAAATACATATTTGCCATTCCCTATTGCTCCAATCTTGCTTTTATTTTATTTTCTATGAAAAATCCACTCGCTCCCTTCCCCTGCACCCCGCTTATGATATATTACACAAAATTTTGACCGCCTAGTAATTGATCCAAATAGATTTTCAGAAAATAAACTTGCTGTTCCTGTCACTGGAACATCAGGCAGCCCACATGGGTGATGAACCATTATTACTTTGATGAGATCATCCGTAATTTGTTTTATCGGCTTTCTCCCATGTAGCAATTATGCTTTGAAAAAGCCGTACAAAATCTTACACTATTTGCAAATGCAGCTCATCTCTTAGGGGAAGGCTGCTTTGTCTCTGTCCCCCCGTTTAACCTTTTAAATACTGGTTTTCTGAAACCCGCAGAAAGCCTACTTGTCTAGGGGTAAACTTGCATGTATAGGGTCATAATCATACATTAACATGTTGGTTGGGATGAGGAGGTCCATGGTCTTGGTATGAGAAAAACCCTCCTCTTGTTATGTGAGATACATTATGCAATGTGTTGGGATGCTGGGAGTGGTTGTGGTTTGTGCAGTTGAAATCTTGCAACTATAAAGAGTCCTTCAAGTGGATGGTATCTCTAAGTGGTGGATGATGGGGAGAGGGCAGCAAAGCAACCACAGAGTATTGGAGTCATGTTGGAGGACAGAGCTGTGCACCACACAGTCTGCCCTTCACCAGCTAAGCTAGCGTGCTGCCTACAATTACAATGGAGAACTCCATCCTGTCATCAGTGTCATTGACTGCCAGGCTAGTTGGCATATATTATGAAAAGGTGCCATCTTGTCCTTTGCCTCAGGCAAATGTCTTGAATTGGCCCTGGTCACCTCAACTCACTTCCTTTCCTCTCTTTTGTGTATAAAAAGAGAGTGTATGGCACTCCTTTGCCAAAAATAGAGTTTTCCTAATATACCAGGTGTGAGGAATCATTTTCAGCACAAATTCCACAGTCCCTCATGGGCAACCTTTCCAGGGCTGGTCCAGAGGCAGAAAGTCAGTGGGGTCCTGAGGCAAAAGTAGGTAGAGCAATAGATTGGACTCATACCTTTGCAGAGGACGCTGTGTGGCTGCATTCCACCTACACAAATGTCAGTGGTTTCTACATGTACACATCTCCACAGCCTCCATCCAGACAAGCAAGAAACACAAGCAGTTCAATGACACATTTTGGTCAGGGAAAAACACCTGAGGCATGCAGGGAGGGCTGGGGAGGGTCTTGAAGAAAATATGAAGGGCAGAATAGAACTGGAACAGTGCATTTTGCAACAGGGCATTTCATTAGCACAAGCAGTGTCTGAGCTCTGGGCTCAATACTGCACCCATGATTTCAGATTAAAACGTTTTTCTGCCTCCCACACTTCCAGCTACTCTCTGAAGACTGGAGAACAGACCCTCTTAAGAATATTAGGAGGGTGGGCTAGACCCTGTGAAAAATGAACATCGTATTTTAGCTGCCTTTCATTCATTTTCAGCTTTGAATTCTTGTTATTTAAAAACATGGTCTAAACCACAGAGCCTAGGGCTTGCCGATCAGAAGGTCGGTGGTTCAAATCTCTGCGATGGGGTGAGATCCCATTGTTCAGTCCCTGCTCCTGCCAACCTAGCAGTTCAAAAGAACGCCAAAAAGTGCAAGTAGATAAATAGGTACCACTCCAGCGGGAAGGTAAACCGTGTTTCCATGCGCTGCTCTGGTTCAACAGAAGTGGCTTAGTCATGCTGGCTACATGACCCAGAAGCTGTCTGCGGACAAACACCGGCTCCCTTGGCCAGTAAAGCGAGATGAGCGCCGCAACCCCAGAGTCGTCCATGACTGGACTTAGCAGTCAGGGGTCCCTTTACCTTTACCTTAAAAATAAATAAATAGTGCACCTAGAATTCTGTTGCTGTGCCCATAACCTAGGTTAAGGTGCCATTTATCTCCTAGCTTTCATGTCTCAGTTTCTAACACTGAATAGGAGGACCAGAGCCTGAAGTTCCCCACCTTTGCCCTATATAGATCTGGGTTTAGGGCAGTTAAGCTGTGCTGGACATGGAGCCTTGGGGCCGCCTCCAAGGGTGCCACAACTATGAGTTCGAATGCAGCGTCAGAGGCAGAGGGGTGCCATTTTGGCGCTGACTAGGGCGCCACTGAAATTTGAGACCCCAGGGTCTGCCACTGAGATCTGTGTGCAGCATACAGTGGTACATCAGGTTAATAACTTAATTCATTCTGGAGGTCTGTTCTTAACCTGAAACTGTTCTTAAACTGAGGTACCACTTTAGCTAATGGGGCCTCCCGCCTCCGCTACGCCACTGCTGCACGATTTCTGTTCTCATCCTGAGGTAAAGTTCTTAACCCGAGGTACTATTTCTGGGATAGCGGAGACTGTAACCTGAAGCGTCTGTAACCTGAAGCATCTGTAACCCGAGGTACCACTGTACTTCTTTTCCCTCCTGGCTGAAATACTTGACCTCTATCAAGATTTTTCTCATGAAGTAACTAAGCTCTGGAGTCAGAACTGCTTCCCTGTCTTACTTCACTCTACTTTTAGCCATTAGAGCCTCCTTGCATTTCTGTCATCACGCTCTTATCGGAGGCAGTTTGGAACCATTATCTCTCCTCTCCTCCACTTTTTATCTATACAAACCTTCATGTCTTTTTAATTTCACTGACAGCAGAAAACCAGGGACGTGTCTCCACCCATTGAACCATACGGCCAAATCACTTCATTCTTCTTAAGCCTATGACAGTTACCTAAAATATATTTCTGTCACCATTCTTGGCTATTAGTAGGGCAAATATAGGGGAGTTTTTTCCCCCATCCTAAAAGTTGGATTTATCTTTATGATTTAATCTCCTTTTTCTTTATCGCCTCCCCTCATTGCTGTGAATTACAACTGGCAGGAAGTTCATTACTGTTAAATAATTTGTATTTTGTACAAGTTTTGCCAAAGGCACAGATTGATCATTTCTTAGCCTTAACTTTCCACAGAGTAAATCTTGTTTTGTTCGTAGCATCCACATTTGGTACTGATTCTTTGTGATAACCCTGAAGCTGGCTGTATCGTAGCCTATCCAGTATTGTCACTGGCTTCTAATTAAAGATGTTATCATTCCCTAATGCCTGATCTCATTCCTCATGCTAGCCAATTGCCCAAACAAGGCTTTTCAAGGTACATTAGCCTGGGGAGCCCAATGAGAGGGAAAACATTGTTTCTAATGGGGGGGGGGACACACAACATTTTTGAAAAAAAATTTCCAAGAAAATGAATGGGATAATGCAAGAACTATTAGGGACATGGGTGGCGCTGTGGTCTAAACCACTGAGCCTAGGGCTTGCCGATCAGAAGGTCAGCGGTTCGAATCACTGTGACAGGGTGAGTTCCCATTTCTCGATCCCAGCTCCTGCCAACCTAGCAGTTTGAAAGCACATCATAGTGCAAGTAGATAAATAGGTACCGCTCCAGCGGGAAGGTAAACGGCGCTTCTGTGCGCTGCTCTGGCTTTGCCAGAAGCAGCTTAGTCATGCTGGCCACATGACCCGGAAAAACTGTCTGCGGACAACCCCAGAGTCCTCTGCGACTGGACTTAACTGTCAGGGGTCCTTTACCTAATGCAAGAACTATCCTCACTTCCACCCTAGTGGCTCAAGGTGGTAAAACCACCTTCATAGTTTGTCCCCCTCACATACACTTTAGGATTTCAACTTCAGTGTCACCTGTAGATTGCTGCTTAGATAGGCCCCACTTCTTTAAGCCCCACACTCTTTAATACATACCCTCCAACATTTCTTTGATGAAAAAGAGAAATCCCATTCCATAGTAATAATAAAAATAATTCTATTATTTATACCCTGCCCATCTTACAGAGTTGCCCCAGTCACTCTAGGCAGCTTCCGACTTAAATAAAAACATAATTAAACATAAAACAGTTAAAAACTTCCTTATACAGGGCTGCCTTCAGATCGCTTGGGGGTTAGATAACTCCATACCTTACAACATTTCTCCAATGAAAATAGGGACACCCAGTGCTTTTTTTCTTTTAAAAAATGTTTAAGTGTACTCTCATTCCATCTGAGACTCAGGAAACACCGTGACAGGAAATGAGGCCGCCATCAGGGGTAGCAATGGAACTGATGGTTCACCGTGCTGGAGAAACTAATTTTTAAAACATACCCCTATGTCCCCCCAGGAAAATAGCACTGGGGACACCCTACCATACCCTTCAATATTTCTCTGATGGAAACTGGGGCATTGTGAGGAAAACTGGGACATCCCAGGATCAAATGAGAAACCAGGACAGCTTCTGTAAATCCTGGACTGTCACTGGAAAATAGGAACACTTGGAGAGTCTGTTGATATGGGACAAATGAAGCTCCCATATACTGAGTTAGGCCATTGGTATATCTAGCTCAGTACTGTCTACACTGGTTGGTAGCAGCTCACCATGGTTTTAGATCATGGTGAAGGATCTCTCTTCTTCACCCTACCTGAAGAGGCCAGGGATTAAACCTGGGACTTTCTGCACTTGAAGCAGATGCTCTACAGCTGGCTGTTCCCCACCATGCTGACCCACATCACTAATTTTGGATCAGGCCACATTTTGGATTCAATGTTGCTGCTTGTTTTACCTCAGTTCAATGGCTCATTTGCTTTTCACTCCAGTCCCTGCACAGATGAGGTCCTTAACATTTAATGAGAAGAAAAGTTAAAATGTTGTTTCCATATTTCAACTCTTGATGGAAACCATTGAAGGTCAGTCACGCTGGTGGGGTTTTTTGGAGAGAAGGGAAGTTCTAAAATATCCTAGGGATTGTATCTGACTAAGTTCTACTCAGGACCTAGGGAAGTCATGTCCTTTTTTCTTTCTTTTTTTAAAAAAGGGTTTACTTTAACGTTGGATAGAACCTTAAATAAATATATTTGAGGGCCTGCCTGGGCCACATGACAGGTTATGCATTTCAGAAATAAATAAAATGAAGAGAAATAAATAATAGTCCAATGTTGTGAAAGCATGCTTCATCTAAATTAGCTGACAGTATTGGCTAACAAATGTAGAAGCTGAGTGCTGAATGCACAGCCTATGCTTCATTCTCACAGAGACCCTGACACACTGCTTTAATTAAAGACTTATCTGTGAAAACACTTGCTCAGAACACTTTTTCACCTTCAAGGCATTTTAGTTCCCACAGTCTGTTAATGCATCACACGCTGGTTTCTTAGAAAAGCAGCATTTTTCCCCCTCCAAAAAAGGTGTCTTTTCCCAAAGACTTTGCAGATGTGTTTGGGCTTCATTAAGACAAGATGACTGTACATTTGTTACGTTTTGCATACAACTGTAGCTGCTACACTCAGTGCAGACTTAAATACGGGTTTCTTAGGAATTCCATGTTCACTTCCCAGCTTAAAAATGACGGCATCTTTCTTTGAACCTTACAAGGATTAGAGATTGCATTGGTCCCACAATTGCTATTGACAACAAACCCTCCAAGTGTCCCCATTTTCCAGGGACAGCCCCAGATTTACAGAAGCCATCCCAGTTTCTGATTTGACCCTGGAATGTACCGCTTTTTCTTAGGACATCCCTATGTTCATTGGAGAAATGTTGGACAGTATGTTATCTGACCCTGAGTTAGCCAAGATGGTGCTCTCAGGAGGTTGTTGGTCTCGAACTCCCATCATCCCTAAACATTGGCCGTGTTGTATGGGGCTAATAGGAGTTCAACAACCTCTGGAGGCCATCCCATTCTCTATCTCTGGTCTAGACTAAGAGCCAGAGTGATGTAGTGGTTCAAATTTCAGATGTGCGCTCAGGAACCCCAGGTTCAAATTCTTGCTCAGCTACAGAATTTACAGAATGGCTTTGGGCCTGCCATTTCCTCCCAGTCTCACACAGCTCACAAGGCTATTGTGAAAGTTCGGTGGTAGAACATCTGCTTTGCATGCAGAAGGTCCTGGATTTAACCACCAGCACCTCCAGGTAGGGATGGAAATAGTCCCTCTTTGAAAACCTGGAGGGTAGCTGTATGTCAGTGTAGATGATACTAAGCCACATGGACCAATGGGCTGACTCTGTATAAGGCAGCTTCCTATGTACAAAAATCTATCCATGCCACCCTGAGTATCTTGCAAAGGCAGCTGGGATAAAATATCAAGGGAAGTAATAATATGACTCTATTCTGCCTTGGTCAAACCACACCTGGAATATTGTGTCCAATTCTGGGCACCACAATTTAAGAAGGGTGTTGACAAGTGGAATGTGTGCAGAGGAAGGCAACCAAGATGATCAAGGGTCTGGAAACCAAGCCTTATGAGGAGTGGTTGAGGGAGTAGTAGTAGTTTGGATTTGATATCCTGCTTTATCACTACCCTAAGGAGTTTCAAAGCGGCTAACATTCTCCTTTCCTTCCTCCTCACAACAAACACTCTGTGAGGTGAGTGGGCTGAGAGACTTCAGAGAAGTGTGACTACCCCATGGTCACCCAGCAGCTGCATGTGGAGGAGCAGAGACATGAACCTTGTTCACCAGATTACGAGTCCACCGCTCTTAACCACTACACCACACTGGCTCTCAGTGCCTTTTTCTGGGGGTATGCAGGGGGACGCATACCCCAAAACATTTTGTGAATCTTTGCACTTTTGTGCATTTACTGTATTTATTTTTCCCAATGGTGATTTTCTTGAGTCAAAATGAGTACCCCTAACATTTTCTTTTTCTTTTTAGAAAAAAAGCACTGGAACTGGGTATGTTTAGCCTGGGAAAGAGGAGACTGGGAGGAGATATCCCAAAGGCTGTCACGTGGAAAAGGGAACAAGCTTGTTTTTTCCCACTCTGGAGGGTAGGACTCTAACCAATGGCTTCAAGTTACAAGAAAGGAGATTCCGACCAAACATCAGGGGGAAACTTTCTGACAGTAAGAGCTGTTGGACAGTGGAACAGTCTCCCTCAGGAGGTAGTGGACTGTCCTTCCTTGGAGGTTTTTAAGCAGAGGTTGGATGGCCATCTGTCATGGATGCTCTAGCCAAGATCCCTACATTGCAGGGGGTTGCACCTTATGAACTTTGGTGTCCCTTTCAACTTTATGATTCTACGATTCGGTGATTCTGTGAAAAAGGTAGCAAGTAAAACAAAAGAATTGTTATGTTATGGGTATAGAACAGAAAAGCAATAGGGTGAATGGGTGAAATGACAACTAACATGTGCATCCACTCCTTCCGTGAGTTGTATTTTCATGCAATGAAACCAATTTGATTATGTGAACAGCAAAGCAATCACTACTGGGGTGCCAAACTTGCATGGAAATCTAGCTTTGGTCCAGTTAACACTCATTTGCAAAGCTAGGTTTGCTACCCCGAGAAATAAAGAAAGGAAATCTTTTCAGGATATATTCACTGGGAGAAAGTCGGGAGAGCAACTTAAATTGTCAAAACTGCTCACGATGAGGGTGAAGACCTTTAGTTAATTATAGAACCGCTGTAACTATTTCCTGTAGGAAACATCATATGCTGCAGTTAAAATATCTTACTACCCACTATCATTGACCGGTAAGTAGATGAGAGAATGGGCTAGGCTAGGGTATCTCTTGTATCCATACATACTTGGCTCTGAATGCCATAAGTAAATGGCACTCTTGCCATTTGCACTTTTTCAGCTGTGAGAGTTGTTATCAGTCTAGATAGCAAGGGGTTCCTTATTTAAGAAAGGCTTGCAAATGTCCTGCAGCTCACTTAGAGGTGTTCCCCCCCTCTTTCTCTCCCCCCCCCCCTCCTGGCACGCAGTTTCTGTTTTCTCAATTAGCTGAGGCAAGTGTAACATTGTCAACAGCTGCCAGAACTGTGCAGAGCAAGGCAGCTTTTTATGACTGTGAAGGTTATTATCAATTTAGATAGAGATTTCCACAGTGTAGTTGAACACAGAAGCAAAACTAATACACATGAGAACTGTGTGGTGCTTGCCCATTGTTTGTGAAGAAGTTTGGGTGTCACTAAATCCTTCTCTGTAACACTGTTGTTTTTTTGTTTTGGTTTTTTTCTTGGTACAGTTTGCGCTGGATTATGATCAGAGGGGATGCCAGCCGTCCAGCTTGCTGGGAAAATTCTTCTCAGTTCTTCGGGTGGCCTATGAAATATTCTCACTTTAGTACGCCTTACAAATTGTCCCAGCTTTTAAAGAAGTGATGGCAACTTACCCCAGCTGTTGACCTCAAATTCCTTGTTGAAGTTCTCAATGAGGCAGGAACAAGGAGTGGGGTGAGGAGAGACCTTCACCTCTCCATTCATTATTCATTTGACATTATGTTATCATGGGAATGCTCAGTTTATTAATTTATACAAGAGAGAGAGAGAGACCGGATGAGATAGAGATGATGCAAGCTTAGGATAGAAAGTTTGTTGGACAGTTTGCCTTCTCTAAAGTCATGTTCTCAAGTTCACAACTTTTCTACAATCATAAACTGGGGGTGTTCACTTTCCCCCTTTCCATGGTTCCTGGCAGGAGTAGACAAGAGAATTCTCTTCAGATACTGTGTACTATAATTCAGATCAGCCCCAGGCAGCATGGGCAATGTTCAGAGATGATTGAAGTTGTAGTTCACAACATCCAGAGGGCACCACATTGACTACCATTGGCCCAGGGGTACTGCTCTGAGAGGTCTTCTCCACGTCCTCCTCACTCCCCAGCATAGTTTCCATTTGTACTAGTGCTTGGGTATGCTTAGATGCTGCCTTCATTATTTTGGACACCACTTGGCCACTAGCTTTCAATGGTGTTCTATGGAATGCTGCATCTAATTTATTTATTATTATAACACCTTCTTCCATATATGCCTGCCTGTTCACTGAGATCTCTTAAAGCATATTGAAAAATTCAATTTTGGCTGAAAAGTCCCCCTGGCCATTGTCCAGATGTGGGGGCAATTAAGTGGAGGACCAAATACAGATAGTTTTGACTGTTTCACAACTGTTCTGTGGGCCACCTGAATGTCCACAGAATGCTAGTCACCCGTAGACTATGACTTGAGAACCTCTGACCTGTATCTCATGGCTTGCTGTCTGTGCCTCTACCAGTGAAGGCATACAGACCTCATCAGTAGATCTCAGGACACAAGAAACATCATATTTTAATTGTTTATTTCCCTCTGAACATTCCAAAAGTGTTTGGAATTAGCTTGGCAATAAATCACATGTGGTTCTCGCATCTTTTCTCTTTCTTGCTGTGAGGTACATCCATCCCAGTGTGCTGTAGTGGTTAAGAGCAGTAGACTCGTAATCTGGTGAATCGGGTTCACTTCCCCGCTCCTCCACATGCAGCTGCTGTGGGCTAGTCACTCTTCTCAGAAGTCTCTTAGAAGTCTCTCAGCCTCACTCACCTCACAGAGTGTTTGTTGTGGGGGAGGAAGGGAAAGGAGAATGTTAGCCGCTTTGAGACTCCTTCAGGTAGTGATAAAGTGGGATACCAAATCCAAACTCTTCTTCATCATCATCATCCCCAACCCCATGGTTTGCAACCACAGTGACACTATCCTAATCCAAAGGACATGGGTCTATTCATCTAAGCATTTGCTGCTAGCCCATTGTTCTGAATGACTGAAATAGAAGTACACAAGGAATCCAGTCAGCTTCCATCCCCACCTTGTCGGAAACAGTTGCTCAAAACAGGCACACTCCTCTCTCTCTCTCTCTCTCTCTCTCTCTCTCTCTCTCTCTCTCTCTCTCGGCATGTGTCCTGCTCTTATTTTAAAACTCTTAACACCAGTTGCTCTTCACTTGCTGTCCATATACAGTATCAGATCCTCTTGTGTAAGGAAATCTCCCCTCAATTCCTCGAGCGCCAGCCCCTCATTCTCAATTTGCGACTGGTGACAGGTGCCTCTTTCGGTCTTGGATTCGATACTATTTGCAAATAGCCTTATCGCTCCAGCTGGATGTGTCTGTGTGTCGGGAGGGGGGATGTGCACCGCCAGCAAAAGGCCCAAATTAGCATTTTGCTAATTCCTCTAAATTGCCAAATTCTTGGTTCTGGGCCAAGACATTGTCAAAACATTATGCAACAGCAGAAGAGTGGGAGTTGCAATTGAGGAGCGAGTTTGGCATTGCAGGGATTCCCCCCCCCTTTTTTTCTTTTCACAAAGATGCAGAGAGGGGTGATTTGAAGGAAGAGATGCAGATATGGGCATAGGGTGATACCCAAAGCCTTTCTGTCTTGCTTTTTCTCCTCCGTGGATGTTCCACACTTGCCCAGCTTGCCACAGGCTGCCATGAAGTCCAGGTCTGACACCAGGAAGGTGATGGGCACATGAGCCAAAGGCAGCTGGAGCAGCCAGAGGCTGGAGCTCAGGGACCGGATGGGATAGAAGCAGGGCAGGGCTGGTACAAAATGAAGTGAACCAAAATGAGAGAGTCAATCATTGTTGAGCCCATTGTGACAAGTTACACTGAGACTGTTGAACCAGCCTTGGAGGCTGAGATTCCTAGTGCCTTGTGCCTCTCTGTTGCATTAGAACAGGACATGATGAACACTTGGCCTTCCAGACAGACTTCAAGTTCCATCATCCCTAGCCAACATAGCCAGTGGTTAGGGATGATGAGAATTATAGTCTAGCAGCATCCAGAAGATCTCAGCCCAGTCCAACTACATGCTCAAAGGCATAGAGTACTGGCGGCACCTGAGATAAGGTGCTGAAGATTAGCAGGTGGAGGCTCTGGCTCAAGGCTGGACTTGGTGCTTCACCAATAGACACTGACCACTGCAAATATTGTTTGATTCCCAGAAGGAAGTGCCTGCACCCAGTGTCTGTAACACAGACCCAACAAGTCCATATTGTATTTGGACTTTGGTCGAAATCCTTGTTTACCCAGAATCCACTGCAAGCTATGTATTCATATGGAGATGCAGAAAAAATCCTGCAATGCAGATTGAGTCTGAAGCATGGGTACTTGATATGAGACTACGTACTTGGGCCCTCTAGATGTTTATGTACTCCAGCTTCCATCATCCTCAGCCAGCATGGCATATCCCTGCTCAAATAGGATGCTTCTATGATCCACAACCTCAACACAAAAAGTTTGCCATGTTTAAGTCCCACTGAAATCCATGGGGCAGGTTAGTGACAACTAAGTCTAGCCCCTTTGACACCACTAAGACTGAGCAAGTGCCTCTGCCTCCTTTGGCACTTGGAGGGTACTTGCATGTAATTTGCATTTGCAAAGCTGTTACGTACTGAGTTGAATAGGATCCAAAAGGCAGCAGTCTGATTGGTCCTAGAACAATAGGGTCCAGAATGCAGCAGTCTGATTGGTCCTAGAACAATGCAGCAGTATGATTGGTCCACAGGAGCCACCCAATCCAGCTCCAGGTGGAAGTGAATCCGCAACCTGATTGGCCTACAGGAGAATCCCAGAATTAGCCAATCACGTGCGGCCCATTGTGTAAATAATGTATATAAAGCAGATATTGGGGGGGGGGGACTTTCATTCCTCACTACGATGAGCTAAATAAAGAGCATGAAATCCACACTCGACTCCAAGTATATTTCAAAAGCCATTTCCCCATATATAATCCATTTTATGTTATTCTTACTAGCGCCCATGAACTTTTTTTGCACACTTTCCCCTAACAAGTACGTTTTTGTACCCATTACTTGGTTGAAGAAGTGCATCCCGAATATTCTGAGAAGTGCAAAGGACAGCTTTGCAGATTGTTTCAGAAAGTGCAAATTATGCTGGTTTGCCTTTTAATGCAAACCAAATTGAATTTCTCTGCCCCCTGTAATCCAGAGTCATGCTAGCAAAACAACAACACCGCATGCATTCTGCCAGCAGCAAGTAATATACAACTGTTCAGAATGGCAACATCACAGTGCTATACCCCTGTGCCTGACCTTGTGGAGCACAGTTTCATGCAGTCATCATGGAAGAACGTGGAACAGGTGTGGCAAAACCATCTCATTCAAAAATGGTGCTGGTGTTCTTTATTGAGAAGTAATTCTAGAGGTCGAGTAACAATTATAGACCTTCCAGACACTCTGAAAACAGCCTGTGTTCATTTATATCTGGCACATATCTGGAGATGCAGAGGAGCCAAACTGGACCACTGGGATTTTTAAACATTTGCACGGTTTCAAGCTTTGATTCCTTACCTGTTGTAAGTCTTATGTGCTCAGTTTACCTGTATGTTTTCTCTTATGCTGGTCTGTGACCGGAATAAACTTTGATACTGATACAGATACTGATACAGTGGTACCTTGGGTTACATACACTTCAGGTTACAGACTCCACTAACCCAGAAATAGTACCTCGGGTTAAGAACTTTGCTTCAGGATGAGAACAGAAATTGTGCTCTGGCGGCGCAGCAGCAGCGGGAGGCCCCATTAGCTAAAGTGGTGCTTCAGGTTAAGAACAGTTTCAGGTTAAGAACGGACCTCTGGAACGAATTAAGTTCTTAACCTGAGGTACCTTTGGAAGCTTCCTCCCGCCACCCCAACTACGGCTAACTGATGAATATTGGGCAGGGAGGCAATTTTTATTAGAATCACAGCTGTGGACCGAAGGGTTAAGCCTCCCCCTTTCTATGTGCCCCCAAAGAAACTGGGGGGGGGGGTCAAATTGGAAAAATCCCCTGGCATGGCTACTAGCCATGCAATTAACGTAATATGTAGTTTGACCTTTATGTTGTGCTTTTCCCTAAGGGATTAGCTTTAAATTCCCTCCTTTATACCATCCAAAAACTACTGGTGATGTTTCAGTGCTTTGCCTCAGCTGAAAGTTAATTAGAATTTAGACAACTGGTTCATGTCATTGGGTTTCATTTAAAATCCGCCAACTTTTTTAAAAACACACACCACACACACACATATTTAATACACCTCTCTGCATCAGGAGCAAAATCTAATCTGCAAATAAATTCATTGCAGAATGGGAAAAAATTCTTTTTTGTTTTTAACAGTGCAAAGGTTGCCTTATTTAGCACTCTATTTAAGAGAATATTAAACACTTTCCTCAAATCATGCTATTAATGTGAAAAGCCATCTCTACAATAGATAAACACACACATTATCTGATAGGGATTATTGATACTGATGAGGAAAAACTTAGTTTGGTTCTCATTATCCTCTAAATCTACCGTCATGCTTCCTGAAATACACAAACCAAAATCTTTGGAAATTCACACTTCCTTGAATTTTGTGATGCAGTTCCCTAAGCAAAAATGGGTGTCTATTATGTGTGCATCAAAAAGCATATAATACTGAAACAGACTTACAAAAATTAATTATATTAGGGATTATTATTATTATTGATAGCCTGCCCATCTGGCTGGGTTTCCCCAGCCACTCTGGGTGGCTTGCAACATATATAAAAACATAATAAAATGCCAAACATTAAAAACTTCCTGGTACAGGGCTGCCTTCAGATATCTTCTAAAAGTTGTGTAGTTGTGTAGTTCTTTATCTCCTTGACATCTGAAAGGAGGCCATTCCACAGGAATGGTGCTACTACCCAGAAGGCCCTCTGCTTGGTTCCTTGCCAAAACATGTATATTGGGTGGAATTACTTACAAAAAAATGTAGATATTGGGGTAAATGCACACTTTTAAAAAAGAACCACAACCTGACATGTATATTTTATTATTGTGAAAGCTGTCCCAGTTGTGCTTTGACCATAATAAATTCTGATTGATTGATTGATTGATTGATTGATTTAATGATTGATTGAAGTGGAAATGTGATGAGCTGAACTTAATATTGGAAAAATGAGAAATGGAGATGGACAGATCTATCCATCCCTAGCTGCAGGGTGTCTACTACTTCTAAGGTGTTGGACTAAGTTAGGTCCGTTAATTCCAGTGGATCTATTCTGAGTAAAACAGCTGAATGCCACCTTTTCAATTTTAATCCATCTATGCACAATTCCCCTTCGTATGATGATGCATAAAGGAACCTTACCCCCCAGCAGCTTTGACATTGATCTATCTTCTGAACAGCAAGAGAAAAATTGCTAACGACACCTTCCCAAGATGACAGTGAGAACATGGGAAGAAAGTCAATAGAAGTTTATGCCCAAGGTTTGGAATGGAGGACAGCCCTCGGCAATGAGAACAGAAGAGGCAGCAACACAGATGCATTGCAAGTTCTCTTGGAGGAGTTTATGCTCCTTAAACATCTTGTATGGCGGTTTAAGCATCTCTGATGATTTCCTTTTTTAAAATAAGCAACAGATTGGCTTTGATTTTATCTGTCCCTTAGATGAGGTAGTTGGGTTCAAAGACTGACCTCCAGCTAACTGCCTATTTCCTCTGAGAGAGGCATATAAGGCCTCTGAGCTCATTTTAGTTTGACTTTTTTTTTTGTACTGAATGGGAGTCTTGATATTATTATGAGATAATGTTGAGTCCTTTCATGCATCATTGTTTGTTTACCATCCCAGCCGGCCTATTAAGAGCTAATGTAATAAGATCTATTAAGATTTAATGTACATTTTTATGTGTTTGTTTGTTTGTTTGTTTGTTTGTTTGTTTTTGAAATGTATTTACCATCTTCCCAAGTAATTATTATTTATCTAGTATCTATTATTAACTGAATTTAGATAGCTATCCCATAATGTAAGTTCTCTGGGCAGCTCACAAGATGAAAACGCCAGTTAAATGCAATATCAAACAACAACAACAACAATTGAAAATTAAAAGCACAATTAAAACATATATTTTAAAATGAAGAGGACCAAAGACTGTAAATTATTTATAAGATGTGGGTGACTATCTGTTGCCAGCGACTACGAATAACTCACATAACTCTAGGTGGGTTCATATCATGCATATTTAGTCAATAACGCGAAAGGAAAATGAAACAAAAACAAATCAAATCAAAGAAAAGGTAGTAGAGAGAAAAAAATGTCTCACAGCCTCAATCATTCAGGGTGGACAATATTGAAGTAGATGGACTGATGGTCTGAGGCACTGGTGAAACGGTGGTCTGTGGCCATTGGGTCCCTCCCTGTGTCCCATATTGAACAGGCCATGGGAGTAAGTAGCATTTGGACAAGTAAGAGTGGGATCCCTGAAAAAGCAGCTCAGAGGATGGAGATGGAACGGAAAGCCTCTGAACAACAGCTGACTGCTAAGTGGAAAATGTGGACAAGCCTTACCCCTCAATAAGGCCCCTGACCTTCAAAAGCATGGCAAGGGGAGAGATACCTTTCCACAAAACAAAACTGAGGTAGAAAATTTTACTTTTTGGAAACTGGGTGTTGTCTGGTCAAAGTCCAATTTAAAGATTTGCAACCATCATGAGGGACAACAGAGGTCTTAGTGTTGACAATCAACAGTTAGCAGGACTTTTTGACAGGAAACTGAGCAGGTCATGTGGTCACAGCCTTCCCCATTACGGCAAGAGGCACTGCATTTCCATTTAAATTATAGTGAGCATTTCTAAATTTGCGTTTGATATGTATAAATGAGAATATGAGAATTGTATGCACATGTGTGTCTTCTTTCGCCCTCTTTTCGGTGGTGCATAAGTGTCCACATTCATTGGTAGGCTGGTTGTCTTCATCAGACCTTTAAATGAAGCATCCCCAGCCATTATTATTATTATTAAAATGTTTTGGTTAAAGATTTCATTAGGTTACAAAAGTACATACAGCGTCTCTGTTTTCCGTTCATAGAATCCTTTCTACAGATCAGTTATATTCGATGTGAGACACTAATGTTACATACGCAAACAAAACCCAGTGCCATTATTAAGAGGCCTCTGTGCTCTTTGAGAACAAGGTCAGAACGGTCTGTATATAATTGCAGCAATGCGGTGGATGCTATTTATTTGGTGCGTTCATACGCTGCGCTTCCTCTCAAGAGATTGGAACACCACTTATTTTAAATCACTATGTTCTTTGAAGCCTTTTCAGTTACAGAACAGTGACACATTAACCAGCATTTAACTTATTCATTTCAAATGCAACAACGAATTTTCACTTGCATAATACCTTCTCTTTTTTTGCGGTAGCTCATCCAAAGCGTAACACGCAACTTTGTAGGACCTTTACCAACATTTTGAAAGTTGGCTTATAATAAAAGTAAAGAAAAATCAGTACCACCATGACAGTATAAATATAGTAGCGAGTCTAGCAGGCCTTGGGTGATCGCCTTTAGAAACGTCAGCAAACAGAACTGAACTTACTTCGTTTCTCTTGGCTGGATGATACTTCTGAGAAAGCCTCTCCTACTTCCAGAGGGGAGGAGATGTGAGCGGGAGCCATTTCCTGCATCGGCAGAGGGCATTCCGGCCCCTGCATCAGCTGTCCCGGCTGCTGCGCCGCACCCCCTGGCAGCCAGCCAATCGGGCGGAAGCTTGGGGGCAGGGTTTAGCCACTCAAATGTGGCCAAGGCAGCACTGCCCTTTCATTGCCCTGCTGGGTTTGTGTATTGGAGGGCAGGGTGTGGCCATCACCTATCCCTCCACTTTTTGTGTATTCCGTTAAAGGAATCCGGCGGTCGTGGATCCTGTCCGACGCCCTTGCTTGTGGTTAGGGCCATGGCACGACCCCCAGCGACATCAGGGGGAGCTTACAGTTGTATTTGCATCAACAAGCTCCTCCTACTGGTAGTTAACCCTTGACTCACCCCTTCCTGAGGGGGTGGAGTCATGCTCTGTTGTTTTATCCAATATCTAAGCTAATGCCACTCACATGCTGTAATCAATAAAGTTGTGGCCTTTTTCAGCCTTTTAACCTAATATACTGTGTTCTTGTATCTTTCTTAACCTCAAGCGGGTGGCAGGTCCTCGACTCACAACCACCTTTTGACCTCATCAATCCTGTGATGAAAGTCAAAACTACACCCTTCCATATAGACATTTGACAAATGTCACCTCTAGAGCAAGGATGGGCAACTTGTGACTCTCCAGGTAAGGCTGGATTCCAGTCGCCATCACTCAGAATGACCAGGGGTGATGGGAGTTGCGGTCTAACAACATCTGGAAGACCACATGCTCCTCATCCTTATTCAAAAGATTGCAACCGCAAGCTGTTTGGAGAGGTTGCTTCCACCCTCTGGCTCTTTTTCTGCTCATTTCCCCCCTCAGGGTGGAGGGAAATACAGGTGCAATCCTCCCCCGCTCAGTATTGCGCATGAACCACAGTGCTCAGCCTACACACTGCTCGTCTCTGAGTTAAGCTAGAGGGGACTCGGCTGAATACCTTCCACCTGGGAAACTTTCTGAGAAGGTTAGAGCAACAAATTGTGCCGCAAAGCTGGGTTGGTCTCTCCATCATATTTTAATAATTAAACACTGATTACCACACTCTGCAGGAAATGAAGCAAGACAACAAAACCTGTGCAAACAGCTATTCATACACACTGCTGGTCGTAGAAAACCAATCAGTACCAGCAGTTTAGCGTGGAGTCGTTTTCTTGCTGAATGGCTTATTTGCTTTCATTTGGGTTCTTTATTTTCCCTTCAGTAAATCTCTTTAGTTCACTGTTTGCAAGAGGGGGAGGGGGAAACTGAAGCATTCCTAGTGGTGGTAGTGATGATGAATAGTGCATGATGATTGCCACTACCACACCTTTCATACTAACTGTAATGAAAATTTCTGGTAATAATATTATTTACCCGCTTGTGGTTTGCAATTTCCTTCAGCGCCTTTTTCTCTTAAGGGCTGTATGAAAGTTGATTTAGCTTGCATTAAAGGCAAATCTACAGAATCCATGCTTAAAAAAACAAAACAACCAACATGTGTGAACCAAAATACGACCATCCTTCAAAATTTGCACTTCTTTGAATTTTGCAGTGAAGTTCTCCCTGTGCACTCACTGGGGAGTAAGTCCTAGAACTGGAACTTGTTTCTGAGTAAACATTGAGCGTCACATGTCCCTTCCTATAGCCAAAGTAAATCAGATATATTTATTCATATTTATAAGAGATAATTCTAATCTGCTCTTTCTCATAAAAAAGATCTCAAGGTGAGGAAACAGTGCAACCAATTTACAGTGTGCAACACAGAGTTGCATAAAACCAACTAAAATAGTGAGAATTATACATCAGCATAACAATGAAGAACTAAAACTACAACTAGGAGGAAAACAATTAAAAACTGCAGGGTGGGCTACTCATACTCCATCAAGGGATATGCTAATCACCTACAAATGCCTGGACAAACAGGTGAGTCTGTACTTGAATCATAGAAATGTACACTTGGAAGGGACTCTGAGAGTCATCTAGTCCAATGCCCTACAATGCAGGAATCTCAGCTAAGTTTTTTCCAGGACGCTTGCGGGGTATGCACCTCTAAAGGATGGAACAAGCAGTGAAATACCCACACATGTTTTACTTAAACATGGAGTGCTACTGTCCGGTGAAGCTTTCTTCTGAAGAAGCATGTATAGTATTGCAGCCTTAGAATCCTTCATCATCTCAAGGTCTTCATTTCTGTCCCTGAAATTAAAATGTGATTTGGTGTAACATTGTAATGCAATTAGCATGCTCCGTAGGAAACCGCGTCCTTGCCAATTTGATTTAGAAAAGAAAAGCAAGCTATCAATTATTCTATCAAGTAAAAGAAAGAAAGAAAGAAAGACCTCATCTTCTTTTTGCAGGCATTCTGTCCTGGTGTCCAGCATTAGGCAAACAACCCTTTCCTATACACTTGTCACTTCTTTCCACCATCAATATCCACCATCAATATCCTTGCTGCATTATTTACAGTACTGGCTCTGCTGAAAGTTCGTCACAGTTCAGAGCACTTAACAGTTTGTTTATTGATGCCGTTTCTCATTTTTATGGCATGTTTTACCTACGGAGAACAACCTGAGCGATTACTTAGGGGATTATGGCTTTACTGTTTAATAAATAAAGGCATCCACAGTTGTTCAGACTACTTTTTAAGCAGGTCTGTGACTTCCTCATAATCCTGAGTAGCATTCACCCTGGTCTCAGAGGGCTTTTATCAGAGAAGCTATGTGTCTCACTGTGAACCCTGAGCCAGCCATGCCTCAATTTTTATTCACATCTGGTTGTATCCAACTTATCATGTGCAGGGCCAGTTCCACCATTAGGCAAACTGAGGCAGCTGATTTGGGGTATCATGAAAGGGTAGAAAATTGTTAAATATACTAACACCACCATCACAGCCAATTTATTACTCTCCCTTAATCAGTAGATCACAGGTGACAGTTTATATATTTTTTGTTTCAAGGATGCTGCATTTAATGTTTTTTACTATTTTAATTGTTTTTTTATACTTTGAGGAATGGGGGGGGGATACTAGTAAATGCAACTGAACAAAGAAATGTACTTTAAAATTTGCCTGGAGGTGCTTACTGGCTATTTCTGTAATCTCTCTTAAGATGCATTTGAAAATTCAATTTAATTAATTATAATCTTACCATATCAACTGAGCGAGGCATACTGTATTTATATATAGGAGTGTGGATATTCAAATGTGCTTCTCATACTGAAAAAAGGGGCTGCTTTTTAATGGAAGCACCAATAATTTATTAAAACTTAAATCTCTGTTTCTTCTTTTCTGCACAATGTACTCACTGAGAAGGACATTCTAGTTTCTACCACTTTGTTTTCCTAATAAGTGGGCTCTGAAAACATGTATCCCATGTGTCAATGGGTAGGATCTCTTATGGGATTTTATGCCAAAATAACTTGCTCAGTCTCAGGCACCATTCACCTTGACTCAGGCAGAGGGCTGCCATTTTGCTGCTCTGCCCCAGGCAGAAAGATGACTTTCGCCAACTCGGATGATGGCATGTATCCGCGGGATATTGTTCTTCCTGTTTGTAACAGAACCCCTTGATCCAATATATATTTATATGGAGATTGTACATACTTCAGTGGCCACAGCCAAGCGCTCCTTATCTTTGCTAGCAGTGTCTTAGTCATGCTCATTTGAACTTTCAGCTTTCTACAGTGGGGATTTTCACATGTACAACCCAAGGTGGAGATCTCTCTTTGCCTTTTCAAGATAAAAGGTATATAAGCATTGGCAGGACATGAAAGTGGCGCAGAAGAGATACATGTTCCTTTGGTAGGAAGCGCCTTTCAGCAGATGGATCCTGTTCCTTAGTGATAGGGGAAAGTCCCATGCCATCTGCTGCGATTCAGATGAGTTCCTGTGCAGGCAATTGATGGCCAATGCTCTTCTGTGCGAGTAAATCCCATCAGAGCAAAGGGACATGTGCTTGTGAAAGTCTGATTATTTTGTAGCTCACTCTCTCTGAAATAAATTGCACTGCTCCAGAGTAAGAACTTTTGAGCTGGAGCTATTGACTTTGATTTAGGGGGATGTTGTTGCACTCATGTCCTCCTTGGCAGCTTCCCAGGGGTGTCTGGTTGGCCACCGGGGGAACACACTGCTGTACTGGATAGGCCTTTTGTTTGATGCAGCAGGACTCTTCTTATGTTCACACACATATAAAGCCAGATTTGGCTTTTATATCAATTCTGAAGCTTACAGCAGGGACAGTTGGTTGTAGAGTATGAAAGCTGGTCAGCGCTCACATAAGATAACATATAAACCTTACTATCTATTTTATATCGTGCCTACCTATCTATCTATCTATCTATCTATCTATCTATCTATCTATCTACCTATCATCTATGAGAAAGATTTGACTGGTGCAGGGAGAGGGACAATTTATATATTGAAATTTAGCTTGGGTATCTGTCATTCTGATTTCTCTGCCCTGTTGAAGCACCTAGTTCAAACTACACATTAGATGAAATCCCATAACTATTTCTCCTTTTTTCCCTTACCCAAAGCTGCCTAAATGGAAGAAGGGGAGGTATGGAGAGGCTGCTCAGCGCTTTCCCTTCCTTGGGTTTGTTTTAAGTTAAAGTTGTTTTCCTGAGCCTGCCTTTTCATCTGCAGGGGAAACTGCCTGGGGGGGGGACATATATGGGTTGAAAAAGCAGCTTGGGGAGGGTGATTTTGAACTGGATGGAGAGGCTGCTTAAACCTTCCCCTTCCTGGTGGTTGTTATCCGTTCAGATTTGTCCTTCGAAATCTTCTTTTCCTACCTGTGGTTGTAAAAGCAGTTTGGGAAGGGTGATTTTGAACTCAATGAAAACAATGGAAAGAAGAGAATTAAACATCCTCTGCCCGTGCATTCTTCTTCCTTTTATTTTATCCCAATAATGTTGTTTGTAAGGTAAAGGGACCCCTGACCATTAGGTCCAGTCGTGACTGACTCTGGGCTTGCGGCGCTCATCTCGCTTTATTGGCCGAGGGAGCCGGTGTACAGCTTCCGGGTCATGTGGCCAGCAAGACTAAGCCACTTCTGGTGAACCAGAGCAGTGCACAGAAACGCCGTTTACCTTTCCGCCGGAGCGGTACCTATTTATCTACTTGCACTGTGTGCTTTTGAACTGCTAGGTTGGCAGGAGCAGGGACCGAGCAACGGGAGCTCACCCCGTCACGGGGATTCAAACCGCTGACCTTCTGATCAGCAAAGTCCTAGGCTCTGTGGTTTAACCCACAGCGCCACCCACGTCCCTTCATGTTGTTTGTAGTGCAACTTAATACTGGACAGCTGACTGAGCTGAATTGAGTTAGGTTGTAGCATAAGTCCTCCCTGCTACTCTTGCCCCTACCACTTCCCCAGAACACCCATTTTTCGTCCCACCAAGCCTGGTTCACCCAGTCGAGGCCTGAGGCAAAATGTGGAATTACTCCAGGATACCCCCACTTGGGTGGCACTGTGGTCTAAACCACAGAGGCTAGGGCTTGCCAATCAGAAGTAAACCGGTTTGAATCCCCGCGATGGGGTGAGCTCCCATTGCTCTGTCCCTGCTCCTACCAACCTAGCAGTTCAAAAACATGTCAAAGTGCATGTAGATAAATAGGTACCATCAAGCGGGAAGGTAAACGGCGTTTCTGTGTGCTGCTATGGTTTCACCAGAAGCGGCTTAGTCATGCTGGCCACATGACCTGGAAAAACTGTCTGCGGACAAACATCAGCTCCCTCGGCCAGTAAAGTGAGATGAGCACCGCAACCCCAGAGTTGTCTACAACTGGACCTAACGGTCAGGGGTCCCTTTACCTTTACACGCACTTGAGATGGGGATTTGAGGATTTACTGCATCACAGGCTAACTGACCCAGAAACTAGGCTTCTGAGCCAGAGATCCATCACAACCTAACTCACTCACCCCATCAGATCTGGGGTTAGGATTGCACCCTAAATCACTTCCAGGAAGCTGCATGGTCCCAATGGCTCAAACATTACTTGCCCTGTGTGTGTCTTAGGGCTGCTCTATGTCGGTTTTGACGAAATGTAAACCAAGGCCTCATTTTATCAACTTGAATGTTGCAATGCAAGCCTTGCAACATAATTATTTAAACTCGCTGTACATGCAGGTGGGTGTCATTGCTAAACATATAAGTTTTGGGGTGGAATTTGCTATTGTGTTGCAATTCTGACAAACATTCAGAGGGCTTGGAGGGATTCGAGTCTGTTCTGCAGCTCTAAAACTGTTTCTTCTCCCTTTGCAGGTCTGAACATGATGGGGGAGAAAAAAATATATAAAATCTGTGCATAGGACACCCAAAATCACTGAAACTGATTAAGAATAAGTTGGTCCACCCTTCTCAATTAAGAGTTTCCATATGCAGGCTAGTGTAGAAACCTTCAGAGAAGCATATAATTAAGGTGCAACTTATCTTGATGAGTCTGACCATTTCCATTTGGCAACTCGTTACTCACAATAGTCTTTTTATAGCTGTCACATCAGAGGGCTGAGCCCTTCTTCTGCTGATTTTGGATGTTCTTAGCCTACAAAAATCCGATGAGATATGAAATCGTCAGTTTCCTAACTCTCTTGTCACACCTTGCAAAAGGATGGATGAGATCACCCACCAGAGCCATTTTTCCAGTGCAAATGATTCCCCTGATATGTTTCCCCAGCTGCAGAAAATATATTAAGCAGCCTCTTCTTCCAGTATAGTACCACGGATTGAATTATAGCGTGCGGCATACGGCATTGCTGCCAGCCACCTTTGCAATTAGATGACTTATACTGGATTTCAGGAAAGAAAGATAATGATGAATGAACTCGGGGTAGGGGGAGAAATGTGACCTTGAATGAAATATTAGTTACCTCTGAATTGACGAGCTGCTATATTAAGACATAGAGCTTCACAAATGAGTGATAAACAGATCCTCAGCTGCGCCAAAAATAACGGGGCAATGTTTATATAAAAAAAAACATTCTTTCTCTCTCTCCTCCCCCCCCCCCAAGTCTACAGGCCTCTTCACACATGCCATTTGATGGTTCAGCACTTGTGGACTCACAGTTGAACTGACTTCTTTTAAAAAATCATCGTGGCTGAGGGGATATGGAAATTCTGTCTGTGCTCTCTCTTGCCACATGTGGAAGATGCTACTCGATGCTGTACTTTAGAGCTGGGCAAAAACGGCCTCTCAAAATTCTCTGCTCTAATTCTTGGCAAAGAAATCAGAGGGAGGGGAGGTCATTTAGCTGAGTTTGTCTGAGGAGCAAGGATAAATTCTTCAACAGCTTCTCAGGGATGGGGCTCCCCATTAGCAGTGACCAGAAGAGCAGAGCTTCTTCCATTTTGACTAAGGAATCTTCCCCCCTTTGCTGCAGATGCATGTCATAGCAGCAGGAGGGTGTGGCTGAGAGACTGGTCACCATTCTGCATCACCTGTAATGTCCTTGATTCAGTGTCATTCCAGGGTATTTTGTGGGGAGAATAAAAACAGTGGCAACCACCACTCAAAAAACAAGCATAGTGGAGAAGCGTGGGCACAGCCAGGATTTTTGTTGGGGGACAGGACTTTGTTTGGGGGGACTTTGGTTAGGGGGCAGAACCAACATGACTGGTCAGTTAGCTAAATATTTCTATTGTTTTACTTGATCAGGGGGGCAGTTCCTCCCCCCAGCTATGCCCATGTGGAGAAGTGGATCTATGGCAAAGGTCTTTCCCATAAAACACTCTTTCGTCTGGTTGTTGTTGTTTTAAACTGGAGATTCCAGAGATTGACCCTGGGATTATTTGCATTTACAAATAAGTCATGTACCCCACCACACAGATTTGGTGTTAAGGTATACACAGCCCAGTTTGCAAGAAGGCCCTCCATGCTTTCCCTTCGATATCTTGCTTTAAGGGAGTCATTGTACAGAACCTGATACACTGGTACCTCAGGTTAAGAACTTAATTCGTTCTGGAGGTCCATTCTTAACCTGAAACTGTTCTTAACCTGAGGTATCACTTTAGCTAATGGGGCCTCCCGCTGCTGCCGCGCCAGCGCCACACAATTTCTGTTCTCATCCTGAAGCAAAGTTCTTAACCTGAAGTACTATTTCTGGGTTAGCGGAGTCTGTAACCTGAAGCGTCTGTAACCTGAAATGTCTGTAACCCGAGGTACCACTGTTTTCCTACATTTTAGTTGGGCAGTGATTTCCTTAATAGAGGGTGTTGCTGTTTTTTTGGCAAAGTGGTGTGTCTGAAAAAAGATGAAGCCATTAGTGAGGAGGGGTATCCATTCCTTGTCCGAAAACTTCTGTTTTCAGCTTGATGTTCCAGCTTTCAATTTATGCTCCCTGACATTTCTTCCCTTGTCCACACCTCTTATACTCTGCTATGATGCCTAAGTCAGAGGCAGGAAACCTATGGCACCCTCCAAATGATGTTGTTGGACTCCCAACTCCATCAGCTCCAGCCAGCCATGGCCAATGGGTGGGTGTAGCCTTACAACATCCAGAGGGCATCTGTTTCCACATCTCTGCCTTAAACAACACTGCCTCAGCAGTGCTTCATTAAGAGGATAAGTGCCAAGGCTGAAGACTGATTAGCAGTCATGTCCTTTGACCCAGAAGCCCTTTCCCAGATTCCAAACTCAGAAGGCTTCATTGTGGTTTGTGATTGACTGGTTTAGTGTAAGGGAGGAGTCAAACATGGTCATCTCCCACCATTATTATTGCATGGTGTTTTCAAATGTTCTCACCCACCTTAGCATTCTACCGTTTATTTAGGTAGGGGGCCATGTTTCCAACTGACTCTTGATTTGTAAACTGTCTTTTGCCAGAAACCATTATTATGTCCCTAACCAAACATGCGCTACTCATCTTCCTGCTAAAATATAGTTTCTATAAGAAAACTAATATATTTGCGGAATACATGTTCTGTTGGTTTGGACCTATCCACTGATGAACCCCAAAATGTTGCAGTGGATTCTGAATAATGTTACAGGGGGCACACTGTTTTCATGCTAGACTTGCTGGCTATAAATGAACTCAGCATGATTCTACAAATCTGGATCACAAGAGGAAATTGATACTGCTGAGCTTTTCCGAATTTCTTCTCGAGAAACTCCTGATATGCCTGAAAGAAATTCCAAGGTTCCCAGGCTGGAGCACAGTTTGAAAACTCCTGCCTTAGAGAAATCTATGCACTCCTGATAAAACTGGTTTAGATTTTGCAATTACATCAATTTGTATGCAATCAAATGTGATCATTTGTAACCCTGCCTGCCCAGACAGCAGTGCGACTGTCCTTGAGTGTTATATGGCTTGCCTTGTTGCTCGGAGGGTTGCTGTGACAGCAAATCTCAGCTGAATTAAACATACATCTTTGCATATGGATTTTGCAGACCCTACGCTTTGCACTTTTTACAGTTCAGGAAAGATGACGGAGCAGATGGCAAGGCACACACCAATGGATTTATGCAGACCACTGCATTCATGTAACCTCATTTTTAAAAAACAAAAAACAAACAAGTTATTGATAAGATGAATGCGAGAGGCAGGGAGAGACGATTTCGTGTGGCTTCCATGAATAATTGTCTTCCATGGAAGCTTCACTTTTTCAAGCAAAAGTTTAATTCCTCTAGAAAGCCGAGAACAAAAGTGCTTTCATTGCATTTAAATGATATGAATGAAATACATTACTATTGAAGGTCTGAGGGCCATGGTGAGGGAAAGTGTGATTAAAGCCACAATAAAAGCATATCTTTTATTTTAAGGGCTCGTCGCTACGATGGCTGTAATCAGTGACTCACTGCACAATGTATTACTAATGGTTTGTGGATTGTGCTTTCTGCTGTTTATCAGGTTGACACTTGGAGCACCTTGCACATTGGATTAGAGGGGGAAATAAAATAAAAGCAACAGTAACGGTTTCTGTTGCCATATGTCCTCTTTTTCCAGGACACATCCTCTTTTTCATGGGTATATAAAATGAGAGTCATCATAGCGATCCATGGTTAAGAGTAGAAGTTGGCAAATGTGTCCTCTCCTTTGCTCTTCAAAATATGGCAACCCTATTAACCTCTCTCCCTCAGTAGACAGGTAGGTAGCTACAATAAGGCCATTTCGAAAGCTGGAGACAAACAGGTTTTGCAGGTTTTCGGATTTGCTTCCAAAAACCTGCAGAACCTATAAAAGCAGAGACAATGCTGTAGTAAACGTCTATTTGGTTTTCCCCTGCCCTACAATTCCCTGTGAATTAATCAGAAAACATATTGCATTTGAACATTATCAAAGGGGAGTGAAAATCTTGGTGAAAATTCTCAGGGGTGAAGTGCATGGTTTTTGTTGCATTTAAAGTTACCTTTGAGTTAGCTGAGGAGTGTTGGCAATGCTCTTCTTTCATTTTACAAATGATCTCCCCAGTAGTTTGGACTCTGCAAATATCCTGTGTGCCCTTGCTGTCTGAAAACCACATTACAATCAAGTCTACACAGTCTTGTAAGGTGGACCAGCACTTGATAGCTGTTTATTGTTATTCATGAATCATAGAATTATAGTATCATAGAATTATTGAGTTGGAAGGGACCCCAAGGGTCATCTAGTCCAACCCCTTTCAATGCAGAAATCTCAACTAAAGCATCCTTGACAGATGGCCATCCAACCTCTGCTTTAAAATCTCCAATGAAGAGGAGTCCACAACCTCCCGAGGGAATCTGATCCATTGTAGAAAAGCTCTTTCTGCCAAATAATTCTTCTTCATGTTTAGTCCAAATCTCCTTTCTTGTAACTTGAATTAGTGTAGAAACATTCGTTGGGAGAAGTGCAGTGCCAAATTTCAAATGATGGCTGTGTTTTGATTCTCATATTGTTCTGGAAAATGCGAATTGAATAGCTGTCTCTAAACGCATCCTGAATTTCTCCTCATTCTTTCATTGAACATCACAAAAATAGGGTTTTTAAGTCTCACACCCCCTTATAGGCACATCTTTAAATCTCTCTGTTTAAATGAATGTCACATGAGTGTGTAATTTGGCTGGACTGGACCCACTGGATGCCTATGTAAGATGTGAACCCCCTTGCTTCTCCCTCCCCAAGGTGCAAAGTGATGGATGGGGTTGACAAAGATCCAAAAGTATAACGAAACGGACTGTGAATAACTAAGCATGTATGGCATTTGTTTAAATATAATGACGTCTAAATATATCACCCTGCATTGATATGGCTCGAAGTATTTTCCATTAAAGCAGGCTGAACAGGATGAATCACCCTGCGCAATGCTATAAGGCACGGATTGGCTTCACAAAAAGGGATTTGTTTAGTTTAGAGGGGCTGGCTTCTTTCCTGATTCTGATAAACACCGTAAGTGACTCATTATTTTAACATCATATACGTTTCCTGTTTATAAGCAATAGTTCAAACCGTCTGTTATTTAGAGACAGGTTTTTCCAATTCCAATATAGAACTGTTCCGTAGACCAGAGCTCGATTCCCATGTCAATTCCTTTCCTCTGCCCAAACGCATACAGTACTGTTGTTCTAAAAATGTATATTCCCAATTGTCAAGAATGAAGGATTTTTGTTTTTCAAAAAATAAATAAAAAATAAACCAACCAAATCCTTTTAGCCTTTGTTTCAAGAAAGCAGGCAGTTCAGTATACAGCGTAGCAATTTGGTGGGATAAATCCATTCCTTTAAAAATCAAATTTATCTCACTACACTTCATTGCAAGCAGAGCACCAATATGGAATTGATCTGGTGGTGCCTCTAGGGCAGAAGTCAGGGGTCAGAGTCAGCAGAGAACGGACAGGAGGGCTCTCCAAATGCAGCTGGCTTACCATATTTTGAGGTAAGTGAAGTAATACACACAACCAGATGGTATAATTTGTTTACCTGAGCATCTAAGTGATGCCTGCAAGACAGCACCAACACATTTTTTGCTGCAGATCTTGTTCAACAGTGGACAGAAGGCAGTTTAGAATCTACTGATAGCTCTCCAGGCAGGAGCTTAATATTGTAAATGGACCATTCAGATATTGCAAACAGGTCATTAAAAAAAAACCACACCCTATTGGATTTTTCCCAGCAAGGGGAAATCCTGATTAATGGAGAGGCTGCCATTTTGATTTCCACAACATTGTGTTGATGCAGGGCGTGTTTGTGTGTGTGCAATGTATTAGGAACATCCATGCAATGATTAAACAAGGCCCAACTTGAAGCTCCTTAAGTGATCAGCAATCTTTTTGATTCCCAATTGCTTAACAATAGCAACAACAACAACAACAAAATTTCCCTTCCAAATTATGCTAAGGTGAAGGAAGGGGGAAGCCAAGAGTGGGGTTTAGTGTGACAGAACTGTGAGCTCAGTTCTAGGACTGAAAACAAAATCCTGGCTGCTGACCATGTGTTCAGATGTGCCCTGTTAATTCCAAGACTATTTGGCCCCCACCATGACACAATCTTGCAGCAGGCTCCAGAAGCTGAACCTCAGCGTTCTAGAGGAAACATGGGAAGCTGTCTTATACTGAATCAGTTACAGTCTTTAGGGCATTTGCAGCCCTCTGGGCAGAGAGAGAGAGAGAGAGCACCAAACAAGAAAGCAGATGACACAGTTATTGCAGTCAGAGCCCCTTGCACAATAAAGCACCCCCTTCACATGAAGCTGCCTGGGGCAATTGATGTTCTCTGCTGAGATGGTATAATTGGCCCTGGCTATTGTTTGCGTCTGTCCTTATTGCCATGTGAAGACATAGTTAATGTTTCTCTGAGTTTTTCCTAGTTCATTTCAGAGTTGCCTGTTCAATTCCAGTAAGAGGCATGCTTGTGATACCTAGATATGGGTCACAAAACTCCTCCTTACTATGGCTGGCTAATCTTGTGGCATCCTGAAGTAAATCCTTTGTTTTTGTAAAGGTGGCCTAAAGTTCAGGTTCATTCTTTCTAAAAAATCCTAGGGATTTGACTGGGGGAAATATTTTTTTCTCACCTGTATCCATACGTAACCTAGTACACTTTGTACTATAAGCTATTAAGCTACTAGGGAAATTCTAGATGGAAACACTTTTGGATCGCAAGTGAGAAAACACTGAGGAAATGTGATTCCATCTGCACCTCAGAGTCCATCAGCACCAGATCCTAGAGGTCAAGGCACCTCACGCCTTCAATTTTTTTAGGGGGCTGGGCCCCCTCAATGTTCAGAGGACATTTGGCTCTGTCCCCTGGCTCTTTGCGACATCATGCACGTGACATCAGGACATTGCGTCAGGCCCCCTCAATCATCTTGAGAAGATGGCACCTTTGTCAGACTCCAAATTGATTCTACACTATTAATTCTGCTCTGTCACACCTCTGTGTGATTCTGTGACCTGCTTTACATAGGCACTGACATCCTTTGATAAGTGCAGTGGCAATGAATGAGCCATCACAGATAACATAGACAGCATTGCCATACCACCTGATACTTGACACACTGCAGGTCTTCCAGTACTGAGTGTGAGTTATGCACATCCATGTATGTATAAATGTCCCCGTATTAGGTCCACACACACCTAATAGTAAACTAATAGTGAGCTCATTCTCTGAGTGGGGGTCCGTATGTATGGCACCATCCGCACACAAGACAGAGGTAGTGGCGGACATGGGAAAATCCCAAAGTGTCCAGAAGTACAAATGATATTTGGGGAAAACCATAAGGAGGTGAGGTAATCCCACCCCCCACCCCCCAAAAAAAAATCCAAGTGATGATGGAGCATGCTCAGTAGCCATGGAATGCTGACTTTGTATTGGGGAAAACTGGGAGGTGCAAAGGGAAAATGGAATGGAATATTGAACAGGAACACTTCACACTTGTAAATACAGATGCAAATTAGAATCCTCACTGTCCCTATAACCCTGCACTTTTATAAAGCTTCAGCCATGTTACCTGTGATAGCTGATGACTAAAGATTTAAACTTTGGTTTGGATTTGTTTTTTTAAAAGGTTATTTATTTGCAACCTGAGCCCTGGTGTACAACTGAATTTCGTGAAAAAAATGTATCCAACAGGAGTGTACAATTCGCCAAGGCCACCACATGTAGGGAAAAGTCCCTGCTTTCCTCCATGCTGACTCAGAAGTATGGGACCTATGGCCCTCCAGATGCTATTGGACACCAACTCCCATTAGCTTCAGTCAGCAAAGTTAACAGATAGGCTGATGGGAGTTGGTGTCCAATAGCATCTGGAGGAGACATGGGTTTGCCATCCCTGTGACAGTGACACACAGTATTGTGCAGGGGCAGAAAATATATGATGATATGTTCAGTGTTCCTTAACTACAATTGGCAAAGAAACTGACACAGGATTGTCATTATCAGCACTACATCCAGTTACTACCTAAATATCCTTCGGATTGCAGACATTACAAGACTCCAGGCTACCATTTGCAATGTTTTGCCCTGCCTATGATTGAAACTGAACTGTTCTGAGTAACAGCTGATCTATAAAAAGAGCAACATGGCGTGTGTGTTTCTCATTGACGCAATTCCATGAAAAACGTTCAAAGCAGCCACCTAAGGTAGATATGTCTGTAAATGTAGGTGCTCAGTTTCCACCCAGTGTTGCAAAACTGTGTGGCATGTTGCAACTTTGTTTGAAACAGTCAACTTTTGCAAAACATGTATTGAGTAACCAGAGTATATCTTTATCCTTGTGTGTACATAGCAACCTTGCCAGTCTGGTTCATTTGGGGGGGGGGGGGGAATGAAGAATTTGCCCTTGGACAGGAGTTTAGCAAGACACCAAAGTGAGGGGAAAGAAATTGTGAACACAAATTGGCAGTTCACAGAAGTGTAAGATTCCCGAGCTGGAAGGTGCTTTGATTGACGTTGTGTACAGCTGTTTCCAATTGGGGTTCTTGCAGTTGTATAACTCTGATTGCAAAATCGAATAAAAGTAAAATAACCTAGAAATTAACTGAACTTTTTAGAAAGCAACAACAAAGCAATGGTTGGGTGCTGTTGCAGAACATGCGGTTTATAAATGTAGAATATTTCACAGAAGCAAAATGACAACTTTCATCACACCCAGTTCAAAGCTAATGGATCTAGTCCCAGGAGTAGGTCTGATTTCTTACACGCACACGCAGTTGAGACCTGCAGCATCAAGTAATGACTTGCACATGTGAACGAGAAATCCCAGGACAAACTCCATAAACAAAACTCTCATATTGCCCCAGAAACTCTGCTTTCAGTGCAGTCAATTGAGAGGCGATATTCAGCCTTCAGGCATTGAATTATCAAGTGATACATAGGCAGCTCTAAAGCAATCCGTATCATTTGGCAAGGACCCATGTCACATGTCGCAATGTGAATGGGCACATATTGCAGACCAAGAATAAAATCATGTTGTTGAGAATCAGTTCCCACGGTGCACATCATGGGAACATGCTGTGAGAAGAGAACTACTCTCCAGTTCATGTTTCCCAATATAAGGTGTTTTCAAATATGGGTAGTGTGTAATTTTGAGAGATGTGGTGGCTCTAACTGGTACGCAATTCAGGTCTATAGCATATACCTGTTAAAGAAGCATCATGCAATAAAAACTGCTGCCTACTAGATGCATAACAGATAGTTAAAGGTTTTCTACTGCTAGGGCATCAAGTGAGACACATTATTGTGTTGTTTCATTCACCCAGGTGGTAACTTTCTTAGTGGATATAGGTAGGCAATTATTATTTTTATTATTATTTACCCCGCCCATAGGCTCCCAACAGAGGACTAAAAGCAGAATAAAACTTTAAACATTAAAAACTTCCCTAAACAGGGCTGCCTTCAGATGTCTTCTAAAAGTCAGATGGTTGTTTATTTCCTTGACATCTGATGGGAGGGCGTTCCACAGGGAGGGTGCCACTATCAAGAAGGCCCTCTGCCTGGTTCCCTGTAACCTCACTTCTCACAGTGAGAGAACCACCAGAAGGCCCTTGGTGCTGGACCTCAGTGTCTGGGCTGAACAATGGGGGTGGAGACACTCCTTCAGGTATACTGGGCCAAGGCCATTTAGGGATTTAAAGGTCAACACCAACACTTTGAATTGTGCTCAGAAACGTACTGGGCGGCAATGTAGGTCTGACTGACTTGGGCTCAAAGCTTTCCTCAGAATTTTCTCACAGTGTTTGGTGGTTGTTGTTCGTCAAGAAATACCTGAAGTTACAGATCTAAAACACTCTTTAGCTCAGTAATAGAGAACTTTCTTTGCATGCTGTAGGTCCCAGCTTCAACCCCTGACATCTCCAATAAAGGGATCTCAAGCAGCAGGTGATGTGAAAGTCCTTTGCCACAGATCCCAGAGAGCTCCTACTGGCCAGAGAAGACAATGGAGTTGTAGTACTCCATTTTGGTTTGAAGGTATGGGGCTATAACATCCATAATTTTTCTCCAAATTCAATAAGCCGGGGATTCCAAAATGATTCAAAGATACTGGCAATGCAATCAAATTATGGGGCAAAATTGCAAATTTTGCTGGAATTCGAAATAAACTTCTGTTGAGGTGTAGATTTTGTAAGCCTGGTGTGTCCACCATTTTTAAAATCATGTATTAGCTTTGGGTGTGCATTTGCCTGGCACTCTGCAGCCTCCCTGGCTGCTTTTGCTTTCTGATCTGAGAAAGCCCCATGGAAGGTATTGCTTCATTGCATCTTCCCATGAGCTTTAATTGAAGTATGGTAAGACAGGAATACAGTGTTCTCAAAGCTATGAACATGAGTTTGACCAAGCTGTGGCAGGCAGTGGAAGACAGGAGTGCCTGGCGTGCTCTGGTCCATGGGGTCACGAAGAGTCGGACATGACTAAACGACTAAACAACAACAACAAAGACAGGAATAACTGAGATCAGTGTACTTAGCGATTTTGGCTGCACACACACCCTACATTTAAAGCAGATTTTGCTCCAAAGTATCCCAGGAACCTTACAGAGCTATAATTCCCAAAACCCTTAACAAACTAAAGATCTTGGGATTCTTTTGGAAGAGTTGCATTAAATGTGTGGTGTGTGTGCAAACTAAAATACAGCGGTACCTCAGGTTAAGAACTTAATTCGTTCTGGAGGTCCGTTCTTAACCTGAAACTGATCTTAACCTGAGGTACCACTTTAGCTAATGGGGCCTCCCACTGTCGCCACGCCACCACCACGCGAATTCTGTTCTCATCCTGAAGCAAAGTTCCTAACCCAAGGTACTATTTCGGGGTTAGCGGAGTCTGTAACCTGAAGCATCTGTAACCTGAATCATCTGTAACCCGAGGTACCACTGTATAAAATTATCAACTAACTACCATAGTTATACCAAAAAGGGAAATTTGTTTCCTTGATGTGCTATAACTTAATTAAGCTGTTATGTGGTCCCATCACACAATTAATCCATTCCCGTCTGGGTCACTGCAACCCCTGGCCATTATTTTCAGTGGAACATCTTGTGAAGGATGAGCAATTTACTCATGCCACCACTGTAATTATTCTCCTCCTTTCATATGTCTGCTAAGTGCCTATAGCTAGATAATCTCTCGACATGAAGCTATTACATTAACAGCTGATGTGGGCAGGAAACTTTGTACTCTCACAAAAGAGGGATTGACCTCCTGAACGTTGTGGGAGGCAAAGCACACATTAAATATGGCCAACTTAGCTCTTATTCCTGCTTTCCTCTTGCTTGGTCAAACCTTGGGCCATGGCAAACCTTATGCCACTTTATTATTATTTCTGAAAGCAGCCCTGTATAGGAACGTTTTTAATGTTTAATTTTTTTATGTTTTTGTAAATTCTGGAAGCCGCCCAGAGTGGCAGGGGCAACCCAGTCAGATGGGCAGGGCACAAGTAATAAAATTATTAATATTATTATTACCTCTAAGAAAGCACGTACAGCCCTTCGTTTTTAGAAATTCTGCTCTCTCCAAATTGTTTTTAATTTCTATCAATTAGCCTATGAATTTAACTCAGCCACATTTAATAGAGGTGATAGTTTTGCTGTCACAAATGTTTGATTAATATGGGGTTTTCTTGAGCAACAGAGGGGTTTTTTGCTCAAGAAAATTGTTACTATGGATGAGTACTACTTGATGTTTTTGATACAACTTTGTGAGGTTCTTCCTACCTACTGCCCACTGCATTGTGGGAGGCAATGATTTGCTGGGAGCAGCATGTGGGCTGGAGGCATGGTGTGTCAAGTGTAGATGTTATGTGTTGTATTTTGCGTTTTTATACTGTGATCTTCAGATGAAGGGCAGTATACTTCATGATGATTATCATGATAGTGATGCAAAGAACCATATGTGCACAACTCAAATCATACATGTTAAGTTGTGGGTGAACATATCAGACGACACAGCGATTCTTCCAAAGCAGCTCTTTATTGTAAGCTGGAACAGAACTAACTGAGGAGCTCAGTCAGCCTGCTTATATAGAGCTCCAGAACAATGTAACTGTAGCAACTTTCTAAAACTATCCAATCACTGAACGTCACTTTTGATCCTTCATTTGCATACAAACTATCCAGTCACTGAACGTCACTTTCGATCCTTCATTTGCATAACTATCTACAGTATCCGCCTGCTGGCCCAGGGTGAGAACTTCAATACATAACAAGACATATGTGGCTGATGGCGCCCAGCCTTTCTTTCAGAAGACAACAAATGTTCTGTGGGTGGGACCTCTGGCAGAGGGCCTTTTAAGTCTCTACATTCTGCCCTCTCCTGCAGTTCAGTGTAGAGTAGAGATCCCACATGAGGCCTCTCCCCTTCATGTAGAACAAGACACAGGTAGCGTCGTGGTCTAAACCACTGAGCCTCTTGGGCCTGCCAATTGGAAGGTTGGCGAGTCGAATCCGTGTGATGGGGTTAACTCCCATTGCTCACAGCTTCTGCCAACCTAGCAGTTCAAAAGCATACCAATGCAGGTAGATAAATAGGTACCACTGCGGAGGGAAGAAAAATGGCATTTCCTTGCATTCTGGCACTTGTCACAATGTCCCATTGAGCCAGAAGCAGTTTAGTCATGCTGGCCACATGACCTGGAAAGCTGTCTGTGGACAAACATCATATCCCTTGGCCTGAAAAATGAGATGAGTGCCATACCCCATAGTCGCCTTTGACTGGACTTAACCATCCACGGGTCCTTTACCTTTACCTTTTACCTTTAGAACAAGAAACCTATTGAGGAAAGCCGTGACGTAGTCAACGCCTGTATCTTTGGCTTCTGCAATCTCTAACACAGACTAAGTGACCTGTGTCATTCTGAGTTTTGAAGGGACACAGCACTATAGATCGAACCCTGTTTGGCTGATAAGCGTTTCAGGTTGTGGGAAGAGATAAGCCCATTTATCACATGTTAAAACAAACAGTGAAAGGCTTACCTGCCTTTGAACCACACGATAAGCTATCTCCAATGGGAGCATTATGAAACCTGAGTTTCCATTACACGCACAATTCTGTGAATCACAGAGCATTCGAGCATTCCTGGAAAGGCTGCCTTTCTTTGCAAATCTCAGGCAAGAGTGACAGGTGGTTAAGGAAAGAGCTGGAAGCAAAACAAAGAGAAGGTCTTGAAAGCTTTAAGCCATAGTAGTGCACAACATAATTGAATTAAATGGTGGCAGCAGCAGATACATATATATCTAAATAGAGAGGGTTGGATCCAAGACTTAGTCATGCATAGAACAAAACCTTATCATATCAATGGTACTGATATTAGTCATAACTAGTGTAAGTCCCACAATTTCAGTGAGTCTAAGTCAAAGCATGACTACAGTCAAATCCTAACCATGTCTAGGTAAAGGTAAAGGTAAAGGGACCCCTGACCATTAGGTCCAGTCGTGACCGACTCTAGGGTTGCGGTGCTCATCTCGCTTTATTGACCAAGGGAGCCGGTGTACAGCTTTCGGGTCATGTGGCCAGCATGACTAAGCCGCTTCTGGCAAACCAGAGCAGCGCACGGAAATGTCGTTTACCTTCCCGCAGGAGTGGTACCTATTTATCTACTTGCACTTTGACGTGCTTTCGAACTGCTAGGTTGGCAGGAGCAGGGACAGAGCAACGGGAGCTCACCCCGTCGTGGGGATTTGAACCACTGACCTTCTGATCAGCAAGTCCTAGGCTCTGTGGTTTAACCCACAGTGCCACCCGCGTCCCACGTCTACTCAGAAGTAAATCTTATTTAATTAAATGAGGTGTATTCCCAGTTCATGACTGCAGCCAAGGCTGGGATCAAGCCCAGAACATTCTGGGCAACAATTCTGATTATGGTTTGCTATGGCAAAGTTCAGTACAACCCTGGGGTTTTCCAAAGAGTAACCCTGAGCTTCATAGCTGAGTGAGGATTTGAACCTACCTTTCCCATCTCCAAATTCAATATTAAATGATGATGATGACGATGATGATGATGATATCCCCCCTTTCCCCCCAAGGAGCTCAAAGTGGCATACATGGTTCTCCCTCTTTCCATTTTATCATCAAAACAACCTTGTGAGAGACAATGACTGGCCCAGACTCATCTAGCGATCTTCATGGCCGTGTGGTTCCTTGAACTGTGACCTCCCAGGTCATAACCTTTCACTCTGGGTCTCTCATTCTGTCAGTTGTCACTCTGTTTATGCTGGACTCCTTTGGGAGGAAGGGTGGGATCTAAATGTAATAACTAATTAACCAACTAAATAAAATTATACTTATAACCTGCTCTTCTTCCTTGGAGCATTTTACACTTCCTTACAAGGCCAGATTTGTTTCAGAGTAGAGCTGTGTTGTGTATTCAGACAATCTTCTGGGTCATTTTAGCATACTCATTTTATACACTGCTATAAAATTACCTTTCTGGGCAATTCTCCTTGTGTCTGAAGTCGCTAATCTCCTCCAACACCCTTCCCCGCTCCCCAGGTTTCAATCACATAGAAATGTATGTGCAAATAGCACTCAGCAAAGGTTATTCTAGAAGCGCCCTGCTGTGTGGAATGATAATTCCGAAAGCAACACTTCTCAGAGCAATGACAGACAAGTGGTGCCAGGTCAATATTATGGGGCTCGCAGAGTAGGAGGAGAACTGTCAGTAGAAAGTGATATGTAAAGAGGAAATCAAAATGGCCTTGAAAGCTCAATAGTGACTTCTTTAGCTACCTTCAACTTGACTGGGTAAATGTGAATGTTGGGCGTGAGAAAGAGACCACCATTCCAGATTCAATCATGATTATGCCACAAAACAATGTTAGGACCCCATCTGCACTATGCATTTAAAACAATACCATACCACTTTAAACAGTTGTAGAAGCAGCCTTTCTCAACCTGTGGGTCCCCTGATGTTGTTGAACTACAACTCCCATCACCACTAGCTAGCAAGGCCAGAGCTCAAGAATGATGGGAGTTGTAGTCCAACAATATCTGGGGACCCACAGGTTGAGAACCGCTGCCCTAAGGAATCCTGGGAACCATGGGAACTATGGTTTGTTAAGTGTGCTGAGAGTTCCCTTCACTGTGTTGCAGTTAAAAATTAATGGAATAGTTACTGGAGGATAATAATTAGTATATTTTGGAAAGCAGTGGTATGGTAGTGAGCTAGAAAGTTCCCAAGTCTTACCTTAGCCATAACATCAGCAGGTGCCATTATAGATTCAGTTCCTTGCCCATTTATAACATGGGTCTAATAACAGGGGAGTGATTTTGTGAGGCTGTTGTAAAATTAGGGCTGAGGAGCCTGTGGTCTTCCAGAGGTTTCTGGACTGCAGCTCCTCTCATCCTTGTCCATTGGCCATGCTGGCTGAGGCTGATGGGAGTGGAGGTCCAACAACATCAGGAGGGCCATGGGTTTTCCATTGCTTTTATAAAGGTTACCAGGACAATATCTGGGAACCCTTTCACACCTGAAAGTACTGCATCATGAACTACGAAGGATCAGCACAACTCCAGCAGAACCCCACAAGTCACTCCAGGAGGTACATTATCCATAGCTGTCAACGTTTCCCTTTTTCCGAATAGGATTCCTCGCAAGAAAAGGGGAAAGTTAACAGCTATGATATTAGCCCATATTAGCCCTGAGTTTTGGTCACCTCCTGTTGAAGGTGATTGATAAATTATCAATCATATGAAAAACTTATCATTAGTTTGGTGCTCCTTTTTTTAAAAAAATGTAATTTTCATTCATGTCTTTCTTCGCTGACTGGGAAAAGGGGAGTGGGATAGTTAATAAATGACAAGTTACTTCATGGTAGCAAATGACAAGTTACTTCCTGGTCATTGCTTGAAATCTAGTTCATGCAAAGCCCTTGCACATCTGAGCATTGGCAGAGGTACCATTACCCCCCACAGTTTTCATTCATTTTTCTTCAAGTTGGCTGATTTTGAAAAGTAGTAACAGCAATTTGTTGCCTGTAATGTATAGGCTAGAATATAAACAGATGCTCCTTCTTCAGCTATATACAAACACACCATGAACATTAAATAGAAAGTCGCTATCTAACATCACCACTTACTCTGAGTAAAGTCTGACCTTACAAAAGATTTTCTCTCTTCATTGAATGCCATTAGCTCCCCCCCTCCCCACAAGGATGTGGCCCACTTAATAATTTTGTGGTGCTGTGGTCTAAACCACTGGACCTAGGGCTTGCTGATCGGAAGGTTGACGGTTCAAATCCCCGCAATGAGGTGAGCGCCTGTTGTTTGATCCCTGCTCCTGCCAACCTAGCAGTTCGAAAGCACGTCGAAGTGCAAGTAGATAAATAGGTACCGCTCCGGTGGGAAGGTAAACAGCATTTCCATGCGCTGCTCTGGTTTTGCCAGAAGCGGCTTAGTCATGCTGGCCACATGACCCGGAAAAACTGTCTGTGGACAAATGTTGGCTCCCTCGGCCAATAAAGCGAGATGAGTGCCGGAACCCCAGAGTCATTCGCAACTGGACTTAACGGTCAGGGGTCCTTTACTTTTCCCCTGGGAAAGAGATTTTTTCCACTTACCACTTATGCAGCTGGCCTTACAAGGACAGCATGACAATACTTTCAGTACCTGTGAATTTGACATTGCAAAGACATCAACATAGCCACAAGAAAACCAAGTCTCACACATCTAGAACTAATGGGTAATATCACAAAGACAAAAATGATTATATCACTGAAGTCTGTGAATCAGAAACCAAACCTTTCAGAATTGCTAGTTAAGGCTACAGTCCTGAGCATGGTTACTGGGGAGTTAGTTTCTCTGAAGTTTGTCAGAATTTTGTGAGAATTGTGAGAAATAAAGAAATTTCATTCAATTTGCCTTTTAATGAGAAACTACCTCATCCACAGGATGAACCGAAACACAGCTGCCTTTCAAAATTTGCACTTCTCCGAATTTTTCAGTGCAGTTCTCCCACAACCCAATGTGTGCAGAAATGCATTCATTAGAGGAAAGTTTGCATCAAAATGCATTTGTTAGTGAAAATATGCAAAAATGCACTATATATGAAGGAATTGCTTGCAAAAATGTGTACATTCATACCGAAATGCTGATGAATTTTCATGAGGATTTAAAAAATAATAATGGCAAATTGGTGTGAAAATGTGGAGAACTGAATTTAAAACTGGGAAGATGGGAAGCTGAAGAAACCAAAAATGACAGGCTCATCCATTCCCACTTCAGAGTAAATATACTTGGAATATAATGTTATGTATTTAAATAAATTACTTACATTTCAACATCTTCAGGAAAATATCAGCATGACAAATAAGATCACAGAAATAGATTCTAGTTTAGATTCTAAGCCGATTCAAATAACACCCAATAGTTATTTTCATCCCACCCCTAGCATGAGATGTTAGTACACTTCTGAGAATATAAAATAAAACTTTGCAGTGATTTAATCATGCTGCATTATACTTTGAACTATGTAAAAGTCATGTCCTCAGATGCAGAGAATCTCATTTCTCCTGTCCTTAATTCAGACCAATGACTTTCTTCTTTCTGGTTCCAGAGAGAGAGAGAGAGAGATCTTAAGGAACTTGCTTGTTCATCACAGTAGAACTTTGCCGCTCCTGCTCCTGCTGTCATCACCAACTGACTAAGAGGTTGAGTTCTCAGGTTTCATCTCCTGCTGTGAGAGATCTCTGCTTGGGCTTCTGGGATGCGTCATCATTTAACCTGAAATGGAAACATCCACCCTTTTCTTTGCCATATTTACATAGAGGCAAGCTTCCCGACTAATGCAAACCAATCTGCAAAGCATTTCTCAGAATAATGCATTCAAACATATCACTTTATGCATTTTAAACCTATATCTTTAACACATCCTGGTTCCTGGTGATGACACCCAAATGAAGAATTTAGGGGAAGGGGGCAGATTGTTAGGAAATTAATTCATTCAGATCAGAAAACAACATGGCAGTATGAGATTAGACTAAATTTTTCCAGTGTTTGGGTCATGGCACCAAAACTCCCTGATGTTGGTCTCACCCACTCCTTGCCCAAAATAACATGGTAGGGGGAAGGCATTAAAGTTGACAAGTATGAGCTTCCTCAAGCATGTGGGCTGGAGGCATGGTGTGTCTAGTGTGGATGTTATTGTTATTATGAAAAGCTTGAAAGATGAAGCCTAGCAGATATTACTCCCAGCCCTACCTACCAACCCCACCTTTCCCCAGATGTGGAGGCAAAGGCATAGTGGTCGCATCCCACTGCCTTTGGGACAATATGTTTTGGCAAATTTGGGGCATCTCAAAATAGCCAAACGAATTCCCAGGTGGGCGGGGCACCATTCAACTATTGGGTTGAGTGGATGCATTGTGAAATTCCACCCTGTGTTATTGATGGGAGAGCCCATCACTCAGTGGCAGAGCACACATTTTGCATGCAGAAGGTCCCAAGTACCGGGCAGCGTAGGGGTGGGGAACCTACAGATATTGCTGAACTACAACTCCAGCACAGCCAATGATCAGGGATGATGGGAGTCCCACAGCCCCTGGAGGACCAGAGATTCCCCATTCCTGAGGTTGTAGGTGGTAAGAAAAAGCCCTCTCTGCCTGAAAGCCACAGTAGGGAAGAACGGAAAGTATTAAGCTATGTGGACAAGCTGTTTGACCTTCTATAAGGCAGCTGCTGTTGCTTCATACGGAACCTGTTTGTGTAACACCTCCCTTAAGAAACAGGTCTGGAGAGACAAATGGGATGCCTCGGGAGGTCAAGGCAATGCAATGGTGGGGAAATATTTATCACTTGGATATCTTGGTGTTGTGCCACTGTTTAAAGGCAGAGGGGCCCTGCAGGGAGCTGATCGGGTGGGAGGGGGAAGCCAAGGAGTTCAACACTGTGTTTGGCAAAGGGAAATATCTAACCTTCCTCCAGATTTTTATTTTCTTAGCTCTCCCACATGAGGAACGGCACTAAAATATCATCTCCCAACAAACGCAGCCTTAGAAAGGTTTCCAAAGAACAGGTGGTCGAGAGAGCTAAGAAGCCAATATCCCAGTACCCCACACAAACTGGCTGGGTTCCTAAACAAATGTTACGAGTCATTTCGGTGGGGCTCCATGGCTGAAAGTGCAATTATAGGATCACATCCTTTAAAGGAGTTTTGTGGAATTTTATGGCCTGGGCAAAATCCCAGTTAAAAAAAGAAAGAAAAGAAAAACATGTTGATAACACCCAAAGGATTTAGTCTTTCGAACAACATTCTCTCCCCCACCCCATGACTTTTTGAAAAAAGATTCAAACCATCCTTTAAAATTTATGTTTTATTTCGCTTGCATTAATATTACTAGTCAACTCCTGACCCCCAATCTCCACCAGCAGTTCCCCCTTCCATTGAGTCCCTGATTCCCTTTCATTTCTTACTTCAAATTACATCTTTTGCTCCTCCTAACTTTCTTCCTTGCCCTAGCCTTCAAAATATTCTAAGGCACAAAAGCTAATATGCATTTAGTATTGTCACTTTTTAACTAACCTGACTCCTGAGTAGGGAGAAGGGAGAACTTCAGTTCACATTTAAAAGCAGTCATACTTGCTTCATAATTTCTGAACAACAAGCAAATCAAAACCCAGCTATCCCTTGACATTGGCACTTTCCCAAATCCTCCAGCGTCCTTCTCCAGCCATGTAAGAAAAAAGCATTTACTGAAGTAAAGTGTGCATTTGAATGCATATATTAGTGAAAACAGCATATGGAAATGCATTATATCAGGGGAGATTGCTTTGCAAAAAAAAATGTGTGAATTGGGCAACATTGCATGCAAAAATGTGCACATTGGGAGCATTTCTCACTAAAATGCTGGTGGATTTTCATGAGGACATTTTTTTGTAAAAAAAAAAAATGCAGACTGATGTGGAAATGTGGAGAACTCAATTTCAGATTGGAAAATGAGAAATTTAGAGAAACTAAAATGGACAGATATGCCCTTCTCTACTCTTGGGGTTTTAACAGCAAAATGGCATGCAAAAAATGAGTGAGAAAATCTTTGCCCATCTCTTGCCCAGAGCTCACTCAAAGCACCAACTGAAAATTGTGGGCACTACAATTTAAGAAGGATGTTGACAAGCTGAAACGTGTATTGAGGAGGGCAACCAAGATAATAATAATAATAATAATAATAATAATAATAATAATAATAATAAATATATTATTATTATTTGTACCCCGCCCATCTGGCTGGGCTTCCCCAACCCTCTGGGTGGCTTCCAATAATAATAATAATATTAAAATACTCTATTACATCAAACATTAAAAGCTTCCCTGAACAGGGCTGCCTTCAGATGTCTTCTAAAAGTCTGGTAGTTGTTGTTCTGGTGGGAGGGCGTTCCACAGGGCGGGCGCCACTACCAAGAAGGCCCTCTGCCTGGTTCCCTGTAACTTGGCTTCTCGCAGTGAGGAAACCGTCAGAAGGCCCTTGGTGCTGGACCTCAGTGTCCGGGCAGAACGATGGGGGTGGAGACGCTCCTTCATGTATACAGGACCGAGGCCGTTTAGGGCTTTAAAGGTCAGCACCAATACTTTGAATTGTGCTCGGAAACGTACTGGGAGCCAATGTAGGTCTTTTAAGACCAGTGTTATCTGGTCTCGGCGGCTGCTCCCAGTTACCAGTCTAGCTGCCGCTATAAGATGATCAAGGGTATGGAAACCAAGCCTTATGGGGAACAGTTGAAGGAGCTAGATATGTTTAGCCTGGAAAAGGGGAGACTGAGAGGAGATATGATAGCCATCTTGTGATATCTCAAGGGCTGTCCTATGGAAGAGGGAGCAAGTTTGTTTCCTCCTGCTCTGGTGGGCAGGTTTCGAACCAATTGCTTCAAGTTACAAAAAAGGAGATTCCGACCAAACATCAGAAAAAACTTTCTGACAGTAAGAGCTGTTCCACAGTGGAGCGGTCTCCCTCAAGAGGTTGTGGACTCTTCTTCCTTGGAGGTTTTTAAGCAGAGGTTGGATGGCCATCTGTCATGGACGCTTCAGCTGAGATTCCTGCGTTGCAGATGACCCTTGGGATCTCTTCCAACTCTACAATTCTGCGATTCTATTATTCTAAAAGGCGTTTCTTCTCAGCAGCCCAAGTTTACTTCTGTGCTCCCAACAACAGCTTGTCAGCTCAGCAGACATGATGTTACTTATCTCCATGTAATGAAATTAGCTTCACTTTCTCATGGCTTCTGAATGACCAGGTTGCTACTAAAGGTTAACCTTTCTCTGACCAGTGGGTGGCCTGATTTGCAACACAGAGACTATAAGGGGACTCCCCATAGCACTAAAACCCAAACTCCTTGATGCTTCTTCTTCACTTATTGGCACTGCAAAGGAGTCACCACTGCCTTCTGAGGAAAATCTTTTATCCCTATAGTCCCTTTTCTGCCTTCCTTCCAAATTTGTTGTCCTAGAGGGAATGTAAAGCAAGCAACAGCAAGATGGACTAATATCGTACCCCCTAGGATGGCAGGAAATTAAACATGGGGGATAACTCCACTTGGTGCTGGTGTACAGCTCTTGTCAACAGTTCAAAAGGAAAACAGAACCTCACAAGGCTTTTACAGCTATCTCCTGAGGGAACATTCTTCCTCTGCTTGAATAATCCTTAAAGGAGAATTACTAAAATGTCTGCAAATGTATGCCAGATGCACTTGATGGGCTTTGAAAGGGATGGTGTGATTTTTTTGGGGGGGAGGGGGAAAACAAACCTCACCCTCTGCAATAAATTGAGGCTGGGTATGTTGGACATGGTCATCTTATTTCTAATAAGTTTTGCTTTACTGTTGGGCCAAGCTTTCAGTTTCTAGGCAAAAATCTTTCGACCTCTATATACTAACCTGATAGAGTTACCATCATTTCATCCTCTAGCACTGTCTGTGTCAGTGTTTCCTAGGCATAATGGTTTAGCAGCTTTCTCCCTTACGGACATTGTAAACTAGAAAATGGCGCTCAGATGTTATTGCTGCCTGTCGCACCACTTGGCATGTTGGGGGAGAAAGGATGCAGACTAAATAGGACATTTTTGCAAGCTGAATAGTTTGCAAATATGGCATCTTTAGCAGCGACACAATAGACAGAAATTCAGTAGGTGACCCTTCTAGCAGCATGGAAGTTCAACAATTGTGAAAGCTGCACTGGTTGACTTTCTACCTTTCAAATAACTAGTTTGTTAAAAATAACTGCAGCGCTCTGAGCGAATAAAATACTGTTCCCAGGATTATTATTTTTGCCGGGGGGGGGGGGGAGCCATGACTATAAACATAAGGTAAAGGTAAAGGGACCCCTGACCATTAGGTCCAGTCGTGGCCGATTCTGGGGTTGCTGCGCTCATCTTGCTTTATTGGTCGAGGGAGCCGGCATACAGTTTCCGGGTCATGTGGCCAGCATGACTAAGCTGCTTCTGGCGAACCAGAGCAGCGCACAGAAATGCTGTTTACCTTCCCGCCAGAGCAGTACCTATTTATCTACTTGCACTTTGACGTGATTTCAAACTGCTAGGTTGGCAGGAGCAGGGACCAAGCAACGGGAGCTCACCCCATCAGGGGGATTCGAACCGCCAACCTTCTGATCAGCAAGTCCTAGGCTCTGTGGTTTAACCCACAGCACCACTCGTGCCCGACTGTAAACATAGTAGAGCTTAACGGTCCTGGAGGTGCTCTTGAATATGATTAGGAAGGACCAGTTGGTTAAAGGAATTCAGGTCGGAGCTAAACAATATAAACTTAAAGCTTTCGCAGATGACCTGGTTTTGACGTTGCAGGAGCCAGAATCTAATACGAAAAGAGTTTTAGAACTGATTCAGGAATTTGGTCAGGTGGCAGGATTTAAACTAAATAAGCAAAAAACTAAAGTATTGGAGAAAAATATGATGTTAACGGAAATAGAAAAGCTTCAGAAAGAGACAGATTTAAATGTGGTGAAGAAAGTGAAATACCTAGGGATAAATATGCCAGCCAAAAACCTGAATTTATTTAAAGATAATTATGAAAAAATGTTGGTCAGAGGTAAAAAAAGATTTAGAAATTTGGTCAAATTTGAAGCTCTCCTTGTTGGGTCGAATTGCTGCTATAAAGATGAATGTATTGCCAAAAATGTTGTTTTTGTTTCAGACCTTGCAGATTGTGGACAGGATGGACTGTTTCAAGAGGTGGCAGAGAGATATTTCTAAATTTGTCTGGCAGGGCAAAAAGCCCAGAATAAAATTTAAAATATTGACTGATGCTAAAGAAAGAGGGGAGTTTGCCCTGCCAGACATGAAGCTATATTATGAATCAGCAGCCTTTTGCTGGATGAAGGACTGGCTACTTCTTGAAAACACTGGCATTCTGGATTTGGAAGGGTTCAATAATGCGTTTGGGTGGCATGCATATTTGTGGTACGACAAGGTTAGAGCTCATAAAGCATTTAAGAACCATATTGTCAGGAAAGCAGTTTTTAATGTCTCGACAAGATACAAAGATTTATTAGAAAACAAGACCCCAAGGTGGTTGTCACCTATGGAAGCTAAGGCTCTGAAAAGACTCAATATGGAGGCCAAATGGCCGAAATATTGGGAGATACTAGAACAAAATGGAGACACATGGAGATTGCAGAGTTTTGAGAAACTAAAAGATAAAGTGCGAGATTGGCTACACTATTACCAAATCAGAGAGGTCTTTAATATGGATAAAAAAATAGGTTTCCAGGTGGAAAAATCGAAATTAGAAACGGAATTGTTAGAACCTAAAACTAAGGTATTGTCAAGAATGTACAACTTGCTGTTAAAGTGGAATACTCAGGATGAAACGGTCAAATCAGCTATGATTAAGTGGGCACAAGATATTGGTTATAACATTATGTTTGCTGACTGGGAACGGTTATGGACCACTGGTATGAAATTCATGGCATGTAATGCTTTGAAAGAAAATATCATGAAAATGATTTATAGGTGGTACATGACACCAGTCAAGCTTGCAAAGATATACCATTTGCCTGACAATAAGTGTTGGAAATGTAAGGAAACTGAGGGAACATTCTTTCACCTCTGGTGGACGTGCCCAAAGGTTAAGGCTTTCTGGGAAATGATCTATAATGAACTGAAAAAGGTATTTAAGTATACCTTCCTTAAGAAACCAGAGGCCTTTCTCTTGGGCATTGTCGGCCAGATGGTGTTAAAGAAGGATAGAACCTTTTTCATGTATGCAACAACAGCAGCAAGAATACTCATCGCAAAGTATTGGAAAACACAAGATTTGCCCACCCTGGAAGAATGGCAGATGCAATTGATTGACTACATGGAATTGGCAGAAATGACTGGCAGAATCCGAGATATGGGAGAAGAACAAATGGAAGAAGATTGGAAGAAATTTAAAGATTATCTGCAAAAACATTGTAAATTATTTGAATGTTAATGTGATGCAGGATATAAAGATAGCGTGGCATTAGTGACAAAGTTGAAAGGAATATGTAAAGATGTTTTATGGGTAATAAGTAAAAGAAATATAGCAAAATTAATCAAGGTTAAAAGGATGGGAGATTAGAAGATAAGTGATCAGTAGTGGAATGGTTAATTTAAAAGAAAATAAGCAATATTAAAATTAATTAAAATAGTGGAAGAATCTGCTGAAAATAAATTAGAAATTGGAATATGGAAAGGGGAGGTGTGAGGAAGTCGGGAAAGTAAGTTACAAGAAATTAAGATTTGAACTTATATACTTTTTTCTGTTCTTTTATGTTTTATAGTATGTTTTGTCTGTTATTGTGTTGTTTTGTGTTGTTATGATAAAAATTTGTTGAAACTTTAATAAAAATATTTTTTTAAAAAAACATAGTAGAGCTTAAAACTTATGGTAAACCAAGACAATCATGCAGTGTATTGAACAGGTGAACAGCCAGTGCGATGTAGTGGTTAAGAGCAGTGGACTTGTTATCTGGTGAAGCGGGTTTGATTCCCTGCTCCTCCAAATGTTGCTGCTGAGTGACCTGGGCTAGTCACATTTCTCTGACGTCTCTCAGCCTCTCACTCACCTCACAGAGTGTTTGTTGTGGGGGAGGAAGGGAAAGGAGATTGTTAGCCGCTTTGAGACTCCTAAAGGGGAGTGAAAGGCGGGGTATCAAGTCCAAACTCCTCCTCCTCCTCCTCCTCCTCCTCCTCCTCTTCTTCTTCCTCTTCCTCTTCTGTCATGAGAACTGAATGGGTAGATGAAATTCTAAAATTCAAGCATTCAAAAAAATATATGCAAGGGCTTAAATGGGAGGGAGGTGTCCCACTCTAACCACCATCTCTGCATACACCTTTCTACAGTCAGCAGAAAGGTCTAAAGAGAGCTTGCAAGAGCATTCAGCTGAACACACAAGCTTTCTCACATTCAGGAACTCTCCTTATCATGGTTTTGGGATCACAAGACTTGTAGACTTCTTCAGCTGAATGCAAGCACAATATCTCTCTGGGCATTCCCCTAGGAAGGTCAGGGATGGAGCATGCATGTATAGGGAACCTGGGAATGAGGGCTGGTATGCAAGTGTCCACACTCCCTTCCTAGTGAAGTCCTCACAGGTTATTTGACTGCTTGGATAGGGCTGATAACTACACAGGGTTTGTTTTGTAGAGCCAGAGAAAGCCAGCCCAAAACATTTGGCTGCCTAGAAAAAAATGGTGTCTCTCCCCACATCAAGACACACAAGGCAGAAAAAACCCACAAGCACCTTTGTGTGGCAGTTAAAATACAATAAAAATTAACAGACAGATTGCCATTCTTTCAAGGCTCCCACAATTGGCTGCCTGAGGCAGCCATCTCTCTTTGCCCAATGGTAGGGCCGATACTGCAAATTGACAGCAATCGTTCTGACTGCTGATGACTAGAGAAAGAGCCAGTTGCCAACTTGCTACATGCCAAGCTTACATAAAGTTCAATATTCAATGAAAAGAGGTGGTTTTTCATCCTCCAGCTTAGATGGGATGCCAATCAAACAATGGGTAAAAGGCTGAGTTGTGACTGTTTGAGCACCTAGCAAATTAGCAAACTTCTGGAAAGTTTTCTTCTTCAATGCCCTCTCAGCATTTCCTGTCTTCTCCAGGCGTATCACTGCGATGTTGCATGCCGTAAATATATAGGATTTAGTACTGTCAACCAGGGTTGTGTGGTATGAAAGGAAGAAATCTAAAGCACAATATTATGTCATTAGGAGCACCAAAATGTTGAATTCAGTGGAATCAAGTTAGATAGGCCAAACTCTACATAGAAGAACGGAAGCCTTAGGAGGTGAAGCTTTTTCTGTCATTTCACTACTTTTCCAGGAAAAGCAACTGTAGCTTGCTTTGAGCACTCACTATTTCAATACCTTCAGCCTCTCTTATTTTCAGTCACTTTTTGCCCATCACTGTACCAGTGCCTTCACTCCATTTGCTCCTGATGGAAGGAATCTTCCCATTAAATTGAAACTGTCAAAATTTATCTGAAATGTTCTCAACTTATATAATACAAAATATGTCTCTCTTTCTGAAAAGCAATATTTTAAGATGTGCCCCCCCTGCCCCAGCTATAGCAAGTTTATGTTCTGCAGAGATATAGTGGGCACAGCACAATTTTGTTGTTGCTGGGTTTTAATTTTTACTTTTTTAAAAAAATAAAATCACCCCTTAGTCTAGACAGCCAGCTCACATGGCATTAATGCAATTCAAATTAAAGAAATATTGTTGAGAATTCTCAACGCAGCCCTAGTTAATGTTTGGCTCCACCAAAACATAAATTACAGTGTGCATTTTACATTTGGTAAGTTATGGTGACTTCAGTGCAACTAATTCCAGTAAAAATTCTGTGTGATGTTTTACAGAGCTGAGTCTTAGGGAAATAATTATTTTAATAATAATAATAATAATAATAATAATAATAATAATAATAATAATTCTTTCTGTTCTGATTTTGCATCTTTTGGCTTGGTAAATGTTATAGGACATCAATTTTCTCATGAATATTCAGATTTTGTCAAAAACAAACAAACAAACCCATTTTCATAAAATGATTGAAACTGTTTTCAGTTTTTTTCTGGCAAACAAGCTGCCAACAGATGTCTGGTGAAGATCTTTGTGTTCACCCAGGCCTGCTAAATTACTTAGGTAATCTGAACCTCTGGGAGACTTGGGTTCAAATCCCCACTCAGCCATGAAGTTCACTGGGCGCCCTTGGGCCAATCACAGTTCCTCTGCTGTGAGGATAACATGAAGAAGAGATTGGGACATAAATTTCTTAGAGGAGAGAGAGGATATAGAAGTAAAAAATAAACAATCAAAAACTGTAAAATGAACTGTTTGCAAACTGCTCCTATTGGTTGCTCAAATGATTGGTATCTGAAGAGTCAAAAACTGACATGACAGTGCTAGAGTCTATTTATATTAAAATGTGTTTGCTACTTTTTGAGCCTGAATGTTGTAGAATCATCATAAAATATAATACACATACATAATCCTTATGTGTTATTGCCTTTTCTCTGAAACCGACTACAGTGGTACCCTGGGTTAAGTACTTAATTCATTCTTAACCTGAAGCACCACTTTAGCTAATGGGGTCCCCCGCTGCCGCCACGTCACTGGAGCATGATTTCTGTTCTCATCCTGAAGCAAAGTTCTTAACACAAGGTTAACGGAGTCTGTAACCTAAAGTGTATGTAACCCAAGGTACCACTGTAATAATAATAATAATAATAATAATAATAATAATAATAATAATAATAATAATAATACAAGTTTGTATTATTTAGAACAAGTTGGCAAGTTTGACTTCCCATCATAAAAACAGAACACCTCCGCTCTTTGAGTGATCCCAGATAACACACTACAAATGGAACCAATCAATTTCATGGCTTTTAAGCCCCTTGAAGACCCTCAGAACTCCAGTATTTTTTTTATTTTTCCTCCTACGCACCACCAATTATTCTGCCAGCCCAGCACAGACAGAATAACTTGAAAATGTGATGAAAGAGGTTATTCTATAACAATCATTATTTCTTTTGAAAGGTGTGAGGGTCATCAGTCCTAGGCTCCTCGGTTCAGCGGGTGGGGATACCGTTGCTGACAATCTATGTCAGCAACTGGTGACTATTTTTATTTTATCTGCTTTCAGCACAATTGCAGGGCATGACAAGCTGTGCTTAGCCCCACTTTTGGAACAGTAATTCAGACAAGCTAAAGATACTTTGAAACTATATTGGTGCCAAATGCAATTTCATCCCAGCTTACAATTACATCTGGAATCTGAGAATGCTTGATTACTTCTGCCATTGCCAACATCCGTTCACCAGCAGTTATTAGGAGTTTCCTTATGCAGGCAAGCATAATTAGACTTCTAAATTAATAATCATTCTACATTAGGCTTATAAGACTTCATGAGATCCGCCAAGCAGAATAAATTCCTAAAGCCATCTTCCACACCTCATCGTGTCTTTCACAGCTGCCAAACAAAGGTCCAACCTTTCTACTGACTCTCTTGGACCAGGTGAGTGTAAGAGACAGAGTTGGGAGTCATTAGCAAACTGGTGATTCCACAATGCAAATCGTGAAATGACCTCCTCCATCAGTTTTATGTAGATCAGGTGTGGGGATCTACATGAAACTGCTGGAAGAGGTCGTTTTGAGCTCCTTTGGCTCTCCAGACTTGCATCTGATCACAGCTGGGAGTTCCACAGAGCTGGACCCACAATGCTGTATGCACAGCTCCTAGTAGAAAACAGTCCTGTGTGCAAAACATGGGGGACCACTGTCCATGGTTCCCCTGAAAACATCCATGATCAGGCAAGGATATTAGGAACCAGTGTTATGCAGAACTCATCAGGAGTAAATTCAACACACACAATTTATTTCTACATAGATCCTCCTTCTATAAATGTTCCAGATGATGTATAATAACCTTTTTCTTTTAAAAAAAAGTAATTAAAAAAACCATGAATGCAATGCATGTAAAACTTTCAGCTAGAGCTGGCTCACAAAGAAGAAGAAGAAGAGTTTGGATTTGATATCCCGCTTTATCACTACCCGAAGGAGTCTCAAAGCGGCTAACATTCTCCTTTCCCTTCCTCCCCCACAACAAACACTCTGTGAGGTGAGTGGGGCTGAGAGACTTCAAAGAAGTGTGACTAGCCCAAGGTCACCCAGCAGCTGCATGTGGAGGAGCGGAGGCGCGAACCTGGTTCCCCAGATTACGAGTCTACCGCTCTTAACCACTACACCACAAATGTTGCTGCCTGAAGTGAAGGGACAAAATGGCACCCTGACTGTCCACCAACTTGGATGGCTTTAAAAGTGGATTAGAGACATTCTTGGAGGATAAGGCTACCAGTGGCTACTAACCCTGATGGCTATGTTCTCCCTTCATTGTGGGAGGCAGCATTCTTCTGAATACCGGTTGTTGAAAACCACAGGAGGAGAGAGAGCTGTTGTGCTCATGTCATGCTTGTGGGCTTCCCATAGACATCTGGTTGGCCACTGTGAGAACTGGACTAGATCAGCCACTGGCTCTCTTTATATTCTTATGTTGTTCCATTTTGTACATCCAGGAAATGGCAGTGCCAGGAAGCTGTCTCTGCATCTCTGCCCCATGAGGTCTATCCATTCTTGACCATGCTGCAGAGAGCTGTATAAGAACCCTGCCAGAGAGCTGTACAGAATCCGGTTTGATAAGCCTGCTATGTGCCAGCAACTGCATGGAGCCTGCATTCAGCAATTGGAGGTTCCAATTGACAACACAGTGACTAAAAAATAAAAATAAAAAATTCCAAGCAAACTGAAGCTGAGCAGTTTGGGCAGGTGTTTCACAACTGTGTTTCCACTTATAGAAGTCCTCTGTCTAGAGCAGATTATCCTGGCCTATCTGGTACAAATCATACCCATCTGCGATTTGAGCTCTGTAATTTGGCACCGTCTGGATAACTTGTCACATGAACTATCAAACGGGAGGGAGGGGGGAAGTATCTGAAACATTGAGAGAGGCATGTTTTTCACAGTCAGCCTAAAGCTGACAGCTGTAGGAGTTTGCACACAGAAGATGCACAGAGCATGCTGGCAAAAGAAAAAAGAAAAAGAAAGAAAGAAAAACAAAGCCTGAGTGAATCCATAATTGCAGAGCTTTGCTGTGGAAAAGAAAAAGAGAAAGTCTACAGTAGCTCTTATTTTAAGGCGGATTAGGAAGCTATCAAAACCAGGTGGTTTTGTTTGGCTTTAATAAGCATGAATCTTCCAACATTATTAATGGTGTTAAGGCATCGACTTTGCAGAATTTCTAGAGGAAATGGAAACCATTATTACAATTTTCATTGTGCCATGGAAAATAACACGGTAATCAAAATTGTGCAAGTGCATTACTGATATTGTTAGGGAGAGAAAAGTATTTCAAATTGGTGGCTGGGGCAGGGGGAAAGAACTTTGCCTTCTTCAACTAATCACAGTACTGCCAGCTGAAATGCCACATTTAATGAAGCAATGCCATTCCGATTGCTCCATATAATGTTAGAGTTTTAAGATGGCTATCTCTTTGTGGATACAGTCAGAGCCAGCCCACCCATAAGGCAATGTGAGGGGGCCGTTTCAGATGGCAGGATCCATAGGGGCAGCTGATCCTGGTGTAGATTTTTATCCCATCATCCCTTGTTCCTGATGTAGACCTGTACTCCCCCCTTCTTTCCTGGTTGGGGAGGGAGGTACCATTTTATTGCTCACCTCAGATACCAAAATGTCTTAGGCCAATCCTGGATACAATGATACACCTTGAGGGAGACCTGTAAGAGTGAGCACTGTGTTCTTAATATTTATTTACTTTTACTTTAAAATTTCATATCCTACTTTTCGGCTGCCCCATTTGAAGGGAAACCCCCATGTGATGCAGCTGCAAATGAAGTGGGGGGATATTCTGGCTACAGTGTTTCCGGTAAGGCAGAGTTAGGGAACCTGTAACTTTCCCATCATCGTTGAACTCCCATCAGCTCCCGACAGCCTGGCCAGTGGCTCAGGGATGGTGGGAGCTGTGGTCTAACATCTCAATAAGGAAACATGGTACAAGGCCTTTTTGAGGCCTCATTTGGAATACAGTGCTACCTCGGGTTACGAACTTAATTCATTCCGGAGGTCCGTTCTTAACCCGAAACCGTTCTTAACCTGAGGCGTGCTTTTGCTAATGGGGCCTCCCGCTGCCACCGCGCCACCAGCACACGATTTCTGTTATCCTGAAGCAAAGTTCTGAACCCGAGGTACTACTTGCGGGTTAGCAGAGTTTGTAACCCGAAGTGTTTGTAACACGAAGCGTTTATATTCCAAGGTACCACTGTATATTGGCTGGGAACCAAAGTTCGATCTGCAGAGCCATACATGGACCCACCAGCACTTCTGAGGCTGTCCTCACTGAGGCCTCCAAAGTCAGGGCAACAAACCCAATGATGTCCACAGATTATTCTTGGATAGCCAATGAAGCTGAACGTTCAAATATTCAAGACAGACAAAAGAAAGTACTTCTTCACAAAGCACATGGTTAGACTAACTTAGGTTTAAAAGAGTTTGCTTCTGAATACCAGTTTCTGGAAACCACAGGAGGCAAGAGTGCTCTTGTGCTGGGGTTCAGTTTGAGGGTTTCCCACAGGTATCTGATACTAGCTCAGTTGGTAGAACATGATACTCTTGATTTCAGGGTCGTGGGTTTGAGCCCTACATTGGGCAAAAGGTTTCTGCATTGCAGGGGGTTGTAATCGATGACCCTTGTGGTCCCTTCCAACTTTAAAATTCTATTATCTGCTATCTGGGTGGCCACTGTGAGAACAGGATGCTGGACTAGATGAACAATGGACCTGATCCAAAGGCTCTTCTTCTGTTCTTAGTCTCTCTGGAGTACGAGCAAGAGTGCATTTTTACTTTGATGCCTTACTTGTGATCTGCATAAATCTGGAGGGACTCCCTGAATTATGATGTTTCTCTCCTTTTCCTCTGGAGCTGCCATGCAGACGTGAAGAATGTGGTCTTCGAAAATCTGTTTGAGATATGCTCCACAGATTGCAATGGTGGCATTCTCGGGACTCAACCATAATTGGAATGTGGAAGAGACATTTTCTACATCACATTAGTGAGTTATCCTGGTGGTTGTGTTGCTATCTGCTGTTGATCAGAGCTTGGCTAATGTGCTTAAGGCCAAGTTGGCATACTCAGTGGCTGGAGTGGTGGTGTATATGTAGTAAGGGAGCAGGAATGTCAGGGATGCAGGTGATGCTGTGGTCTAAATCACTGAGCCTCTTGGGCTTGCCAATCGGAAGGTCGGCGGTCCGCATGATGGGGTGAGCTCCCGTTGCTCTGTCCAAAGTCCTGCCAAACTAGCAGTTCGAAAGCACACCAGTGCAAGTAGATAAATAGGTACTGCTACAGTGGGAAGGTAAAATGGCATTTCTGTGCACTCTGGTTTCTGACATGGTGTTCTGTTGCACCATAAGGGTTTAGTCATGCTGGCCACATGAACCAGAAAGCTGCCTGTGGACAAACACCAGTTCCCTTGGCCTGAAGCGAGATGAGCATCACACCCCATAGTCACCTTTGACTGGACTTAACTGTCCAGGGGTCCTTTACCTTTTTACCTTACCTAGTAAGGAAGCAGATATGTATAGATATCTGAATTACACAATCTTTCCCCCTCACAATATAAGGTGTATATAGATTGATGTGAAGAATCTTTGGCTTGAATGCACTGCCTGTCCAACAAATTACTCACAGACACATGAACAAACTAGTCTGCACCTCCATTTTGTGTGCAGGACACCCAGCTACTGAGTTTTGTAGATTAACTATGACTTATCTGGAATGATCTACTTCACCCATGCTTTAGTACAATATACTTTGCTTGCTCTCCTTCCCTGCTTTGAAGCACATTGGAATTTAATTAACTTATTGGATGCCAATGCTCTGAATATTCTGTGGTGTTCTGTGTTGTATTTTGAATGGGAGGGGAAGGGCAGTCCTATGAATCTTCACCTAAGGCAAGCCCTCCTTTGCCATTTCGTCGAAACTGAGATTTGGAAAATAAAAGGCAACTCATTCAACAGGCCTTCCTCAGCCTAGCACCCTCCAGATGTTTGGACTAGATGGGTGAACACCAGGTAGACAAAGATGGCCTTAAGAAATTAATCCCTCTCACGGATTTCATTACCGAATCATCCCAAAACAGAAGCGCCGGGGCATTAAAATAAGGAAATTCCACACACGAATGAAGTTTCGTAAAATTTGTATTCAGTTTCAATCCGCTTTGAAAATGCAGCATCCTCGAATTTGGTTGTGTGTGCTGAAATAAGCGGACCAAATTAAGGGGCCTAAATCTGTCATAACAGCTCTGGAAAGCCATTTCCTGTTCCTCGTTGGCCATTCAAGGAGGGGATTCTGTAACTGAATGGGATAATCCCTCACAATGAATGTCAAACAGGCAGGGCCGATTCAGCCATTTTCTTTCAGTTGCTAATATGATTGGCGCTAAGAGCTTATCTGCATCACTTCTAACCATTTAAATTTGAGATAGGCTGCTGCAAAATCAGGGGAGAACGGGGTTTAAATTGCATTATTAACAATAGGCTAAGTCCTGGCAAAGCTGATTAAATCAGTTACTCCCGATAAAATCATAATAGGGCCCATCTGTATCTATCTGACATGAAACATGTCATTGGTAATGTTTTGTGTTGTCTTTAATGAGTCTGATTGTCATCTTCCAGAGGGCGGGGGGGGGGACACACAAAAGGCACCTGCAGGTCTGCATGAAAAGAATCACTTATCGATCGAGTTGTCAGAGCTGTCAGGCACTTAGTAACAGCAACACTGCTACATAAAATCAATGTGACAGCATGTTTATACGGCAGCTCCTTAAGACTCGTCAGAAAATGGTCTGTTTTATATATCCAATATTAGGAGGAGAAAAATAAGGTCTTGCAAGTGAAGCAAGACAACTCCTAAATAGAACCTAACATGAACACATCTGATTTGTAAATAAAATATCCGCCATGAATAACCTGGATATGGAGAAACATTGGCCTTCACTTTCTCCGAGACTGGAACATAGGAAGCGAGCCAGTCTGTTGGTCCGTCCAGGTCATTACTGTCGACACTACACTGATGGGCAGCACTTCTTCAGTCAATATTTTCCACCCCTAGCAAAGATGGCAAGAGATTGAACTTAAGGGTTCTTCTGCATGCAAATATAGCATGGAGCTATTGTTAAGCATAATTGTTTAGTTGTACACTGAAAGGGGAAATAACTCTATATGTGTCTGTATGAATGCTGCTGGAAGCATGCTAAGGGAACTTCCACTGAAGCAAAACAAAAGAGTTGTACAGGACAGAGCTGCAGAGTGGAGGGGCGTCTTACCCATAGAGGCTAGTAGCATGGGGCGCCGGGGTGCCAAGTTCTGGAGGGTGCCAGGGAAGAGGTGGAGGCTGGACGCGGCACCTCCCAGCATCAGCCTGCCACCCTCGCCAGGCTCTGCCATGCCGCGCTGAAGCAGCGCCGCACCTGGAGCCTCCGTCTGCCATGGCCACCACGGCACAAAGCGGCCAGCTGAGCCGGGAGGCGCCGTGTCCAGCCTCTGCCTCTTCCCCGCCGAAGGAGCCACCCGCCAGCCAATGCCCGCCTCCTCCAGCCCCACCGGCAGTGCAAGCCTCCATAAAAAAATCTGGGAAACAGGGGGGCAGTGGCGTAGCGTGGGGGTGCAGGGGGGGCTGGCCGCACCGGGCGCAACATCTGGGGGTTAGGGTTAGGGGGCGCAAATCCACGGGTTAGGGGGCACAAATCCACGGGTTAGGGGGCACAAATTACTTGCCTTGCCCCGGGTGCTGACAACCCACGCTATGCCACTGCAGGGGGGCGGAGGGAACTTTGCACCACGGCGCCAGATATGCTTAAGACGGCCCTGGCAGAGTGCATTATGTATACTGGAAATAAAGGAAAGTACTAAGGTAATTATTTATAAGAAAAAGCTGACATTTCTGGTTTTGCCCTCATTATTCTCTCTCTCTCTCTCTCTCTCTCTCTCTCTCTCTCTCTCTCTCTCTCTCCCCCCATCTCCCCCATCCTTCTGAAACCCATCTAGTCTCAGTTCTGTGTTATATTATCATCTGTGGCCACTTTTTTGTTCCTTATTTGTTCAGGATCAAGTCCATTTCTATTTTTAAAACAGTAGAACTGATCGTTTTGAAGGGGAAGCATTGCATTCAAAGAAGACAGCAATTCTTGCATTTTGTTCCCAATCATTTGAAAGAGCCCAAGAAGTAGCTTAAAGAGTTCAAAAATCCAGAGAGGTCAAGGCTTACAGTGATTTTGCAAAAAGTCCCAGAGACTGTGATGCTGTGCCAATTTGCTTCTTACATGTCACAACTGGATCTTCATGTGCAGAGATGTGGAACTAGATTTATCCCTTATTGTGTGTGTGTGTGTGTGTGTGTGTGTGTGTGTGTGTGTGTGTGTGCCCACTACAAATCACTCATATACACTTTTTTTAAAGAAAAAGATGTGGACATATACCAAATAGTTTGAGCTATTCAAGCTAAAGCAATATACAGTGGTACCTCAGGTTACATACTCTTCAGGTTACATACACTTCAGGAAACAGACTCCGCTAACCCAGAAATAGTACCTCGGGTTAAGAACTTTGCTTCAGGATGAGAACAGAAATCGTGCTCTGGTGGCGCAGCAGCAGCAGCAGGAGGCCCCATTAGCTAAAGTGGTGCTTCAGGTTAAGAACAGTTTCAGGTTAAGAACAGACCTCCGGAACGAATTAAGGTACCACTGTACCTTACACTGTACCTTACACTGGGCTTACCCAGCAGCAGTGCAATATTCTGGGTTCCAAATGGCTGATTGGACCAGTGCTCAGTAACAGCCCTGTTTTATCTCCCACAGGGTTGTGTGAGATAGCACGGGACAGCATTTGAGATATCTTGTTCTTTTCTTTTCTTTTCTGATCAAAAGTTACATTACAGCTTTGTCCACTGCCATAATATCACAGAACGATCATTCCATTCTTCAATCCCACATCACTGTCATGTTGGCTCATTGAATATCCTCAGTAGGGACCCAGCTACCGATCTGGTTGGCTAGACGTTTCAATCAATATATCCTCTCCACAGACACTTCTGTGATGAGGATGGCAAAATAAAAAATAAAAAATTACAGTACTAGATTATAGCACTGATGCTTCTGAAGGGAGAAGTGGCTGCACCACCATTTTGGTGCACAAATGGACCAGGTTGGTGGGGAACTCTGCATCTTTGGCAAGGAACCTAATCAGGGGAGTCTGCCCAGGGCCCCCCAAAATCTGGATCTGAACTTGGCTCACAGTAAGTATTCTGAGCTGAAGTTTTTTCATATGCTCAGAACTTGTAGTTCATATACCTGGGTCACAATTAGGTAACATGTCCATCATGTCCCAGCAATGCAGTTGCCTGAAGAGCTGAAATCAAAGCAAAAAATAGGTTAGAATTGGGTCAAGTGTATGCCTAAAGAGACCCTCACCTTTGAAGACAAGACATTCATCCTCAACAACAACTTACCCAGTACTCTCAGCAAAGCAGCTATTGTCCCCTGTGGCAACCCATATGTAAACAAATGCTTGTTTTCTGAAGTTTGTATGTTGGGGGGAAGGTAGGTGTGCTCCTCCAAATTTTTAAGCTTTCCATTTTAAAACAGAAATAAAATGTAAATGTGGCTGACAGGCATCCAAAAGAAGGAGCGAACAGATTAAACTGTAGCAGAACCTTTTGCAGGAAGATGCTCTAGTGTGTTTAAACTGTTGCCCTGTCTTACTGTTTAAACAGGGGTGGGGAACCTGTGGCTTTCCAGATGTTGATAGACTGCAACTCCAATCATTTTCCCTGGCCATGCTGAATGAGGCTGTTGAGAATTGTGATCCAGCAACATCTGGAGTGCCGCATGTTCTGCATCCATAATGTAAATGTATGATATCTTGCATCCTAACATATAATGATACCTTCTGCCTAGGTGAGGAGAAACTCCTACCTCCTTTGAATGCTAAGTGACCCAGGCCTGGTACTCTGTAATACACTTTGAGGTGGTGGACTCAGACGCTGCAGCCTGTGCAGGTCTCATTAGGCAAAAAGAGCAATAAGAGGGGACATTTTCCCCATTACTGTTCCTCCACCACCTCCAATAGCCTCTTTCATTGAGTTCTCAAATGAACAGTCCAACCATACATGCAAGATCCAATGAGGAGTGCACTGATGAATCTGTAGTGTCATTAAGAATTAAGGTGGTTAAGAATGTTTTTAAACCATTGCCTTCTTTTACTGCAGCATATAAGTATTCAAAATAAATCAACATACACCATATTAACAGGGTCTTGGTGAGGCTCCCTGTTGAGTATACACCCTTTGTCAAGAATGTGCTTGTTGTTTTGTAAGGAAGAAAATACCCCTTCTAATTCTATAAAGGCAACCTTTTGGATTAAACCAATATGAAGGCTAACTTTGGAATGGCTGGAACTGCAATTGCAGAACAGCACAAAATATAACCTGTCATTGATGGAGTTGATTTGCTGAAGCCAAGTGTGAGTGCACGTCTCCCCTTATCGATTTTTCTTTTATCCTAATCAGTGTCATATATCCCATTATCTCCTGATCTATGAACTTGCCTCCAACTTTAGCATGAAAGCATCTATGATTAAGCACCACATTAGTTTTTGGCACAACTTCACAATCTTGTCCACTTAAGTGCAAGTGGACATAGTACCCAACTTCCTGAGTCTGCCTACCGCCATTGAGATGGTTTTTGTGTGTGTGTGTTTTGATATCTCCAACAGCAAATGTTTCATGCAGGAAGCCTTCATTTGTCTCTCTAAAGCATTTGAAGTTATGCAAGATGGATGAAAAGTGCTGTAGAACTATTATTACAATCCATTTGGGCATATCTTGACAGATTTCATAGCTCTGAATTCTCCATCAGTGGTGAAACTCACTGGGACTCCATTAGGGCATCTTGAACATTGACTAATTTTAGTCCTGAAAATGACACATAATTCCATCAGATGGCTCTAAGATCTCTTAGTAATATCAGAGGGCGAGGCGGGTTGGGTGCCAAGCATGACTCATATCCTACAGACTTTTCAGACATGCTTCTCATTTCCTAACTAAAATGATATAGATTTATTATCACAGCAATACCACCATTTGTCCCTGCCTTGATATTATTAAATATATCTTCAGTGACCTTTTGCTAAATTTCCACATGTTAAACTTCCACTGGTGGATGATGATAGTATCACCAATATCACCACCATTACTTCTTTATTTAATCGTTTTCTTATGTCTCCTTAAAGGGGCAATGCAAGGAAGTAAAATATAACAATCCCATGCACTAGACCATATATATATATATATATATATATATATATATATATATATATATATATTAATAATGCACCCCTTCCAACAATTAGTTCTCTCATTCCCTGGGTCTATTAGCATGATCAGCCTTAAAAAGAGCAAAATAACAAGAACCGTCAAATAGCAGGATATAAAATGAACGATCAAATGCCTGAGAGTAGAGGAAAGTAACTTAAGAAAATTTGTCAAAACAGCCAGAACTTTTTGACTTCAAATTAAATACTTTTTAAAAGAAATACCATCTCCCAACTATTAGATCGGTAAGAACGTTGTGACTTTGATGGTCATCTTGACTCACAGTATTGTATTCAGCTGAACTGTATTCAGCTTCTGAACAAAAATGGATCCTGGACTTGGACAGTTGATCACATTGAGAGGTTGACTGACTTGACTCGTATCCATACATCCATTGAATGCATGACGGGAAGAGTACTATAATGCCCATAGTCCCTACCCTCAATTTCCATGTGTCCCGAATCCCATCTCCCAGCATCCATATGTTCAGCTGGATGTGAGAACATAATGGAGTCTACGTATGAACAACAGTTGGTTTCCTGGTTGTAAATAAGGGCCCTAGAGAATACACACATGCACCTAATTCTCCACTATGGCTGAGTGTGTGCAAGCCAAGGGGTGGGCACTATCTCAATCCCTAGCCTTGCCTGCATGAGAATATCGTTTTACCTTCTGTATGTTGAGAGCCACTTTGTCTTCACTGAATATATAAGCTTACATTCAATCTTTTAAGACTAGATCAGGGACAGCTGAAAGGCCCAGAGGTTTTCTGGAATAATGTTCCTGTTCCCTACTACCTGGCCCTTCTTGGAGGCAGAGGAATTAGCAGGAAGAAGGACCTTCCCTCTTAATAAACAACAAGGGTGTTTTTTTCTGGGTGTGAAGGACACAGCCCATGAGACAAATGGCCCACTTTCCACCCAAGAGGGATGCCTTCCTAAGGTGCCTTTTCCTTTATATATATATAAATTTTTTTATTAAATTTTATTTAAAATAATTGACAAAACATCCATCTTACATTTAATATATAAAAACCACTTGGCCATCTTGGCCTGAGACTTCCCTCCTCCTCAACTAATGGTCTTCCTAATTATACTCTCATATTGCATTTTGTTATTATTATTATTACCCTTAAATCCAAATCTTAAATACACCATTTAAACATCATATTGATAATAATTGATATCTCTAACCTTACAAAACTTCTTGTAGCCCTACTAATGATGTCAGTTGTTTACAATTGTCTCTCAAATACAATGTAAATTTATTCCAGTCTTTCAAAAAGGTCTGGTCCTGCTGGTTTTGAATTTCCCCAGTTAGTTTCACCAACTTGGCATAGTCCATTATTTTCATTTGCCACTCTTCTTTTGTTGGGATCTCTTCCTGTTTCCATTTTTGGGCAGATAATATTCTTGCTGCAGTTGTTGCATACAAAAACAATGTTTTATCTTGCTTGTGTATTTCTCTACCTACAATACCCAATAGGAAGACTTCTGGTTTCTTTACAAATGTATATTTCAACATTTTTTAAAGTTCATTATGTACCATTTCCCAGAAAGCCTTCAGTTTCTTACAAATGCACCACATATGATAGAAGGGACCCTCTTTTTCTTTACATTTCCAACATTGATTATTTAGTCTGTACATTTTTGCTAACTTCACTGGTGTTACATCATTTTCATGACATTTTCTTTAAGCAAACTGCCAGCTGTAAAATTTATTCCATCTTTCCAAAGTTTTCCCCAATCCTCTAATTGTATATTATAACCAATATCCTTTGCCCAATGTGTCACAACCGATTTAACTTCCTCATTTTTCACATGCCATTCTAAAAGTAATTTATACATTTTTGACAATATTTTAATTTTAGAACTCAGCAAATCTACTTCAAACCTGGATTTTGTATATTCAGATCCATTGTTTTTCTTATCTCCTAAGGTGCCTTTTCCATGCATCTTCATACACAGGTTGGGAGGTTGGGGTTGCACCCATATTTTCCAAAAGGTCAAACAGGAACTGTACTCCCTGCTCCTTCTTTCTGTATCCATTTTCCAGCTGTGTCTGTATTCACTCCTATTTATTTTACTCCTGCCGCGGTATCTGATCAGCTTTTGAAACGGTTGAGTCCCACAAAAGAACAGAATATGGATGGACTGAATTGTCCCTACATTGTACGGGACAGAGATACGTCTCCTTTGGCACCCTATGGATGTGTGTTTTCTCTTTGGGCTATTGTTGGGTATCTCCGTGCTGGAAGCTTACATTGAGTTTGCTCATTCTGCCATCACTCATAGCTGTTTCACATGCACTGCTTTTGCAGAAGGCTATAAATTGGTTGAAGGGAGGCATGGCTGCATTCTTTATTCCCTCTCAGTAGGAGTCTGTAAATCATACTCAGCAGGTACTTTACTGTATTCAGAACACTCTGAAATTCTGTTCTATCAATACTGCCATCAGTTGAAGATACCTTTTCAGCATGTGTGTGTGTGTTTGAGGTAATACTTCAAGATGTGTCTCTTCTATTTAAAGAAAAACGAAAATTTACAGCCAGAGAAATTGATCGCCCACATTGTCCCAACACCTTATGAAGAAACTACTGCAACCAAATGAGGATGTTGTTTTCCCTCCAGTTCAGTATGCAATTCAATCAGCATCACATTTATCATGCCTTCAGAATGCTGCACCATACATTATGTTAGTACAGTTTTCCAAAAGTGCACTAATCTGGGGCAGGGGGAGGATTCGAATTATGTTTTTCGCCTGTCGTAATTACTTCTGTGAGAGGAGGTGTGAACAAAATGGTCTTAATCATGTTTGTGTCCTTTGCACTTGAGTAGGCAGGCAAATCCATGCCATCAAATAATAATAATAACAACAACAATAATTTTTATTTATATCCCGCCCTCCCCAGCCAAAGCCGAGCTCAGGGCGACTAACAACAATAAAATAGTACAACATTCTAAAATAATTTCAGTATAAAAGTAATTCAAATCAAATTGATGACAACCATTGGGCCAAAGTTCTGTGAAGATTGCCAAAGGAGGGAGTCAGGCTGTGCCCTGACCAAAGGCCTGGTGGAACAGCTCTGTCTTGCAGGCCCTGTGGAAAGATGTCATGTCCCGCAGGGCTCTAGTCTCTTGTGGCAGAGCATTCCACCAGATCGGAGCCACAGCCGAAAAGGCCTTGGCTCTAGTTGAGGCCAGCCTAACCTCTCTGTGGCCTGGGACCTTCAGGATGTTTTTGTTTGAAGACCGTAAGTTCCTCTGTGGGACATACTAGGAGAGGTGGTCTCGTAGGTCCCACAATGCCTGTGTGGATTTCTTAGGCAAAATACAAAAAGGACAAGCCTACTTTTACAATGGAAAAGGAAATTATAAAGCACTTATGAGGTGGTCCAAGAATTTCTATGGCTCTTTTTTCTTTTTGTAAACAACAACCATTTCTAGCTGTTTGAAGCACACAGAAAGCCCAATTCTTGCCATGCTGCTCAGTGAAAAACTTTGAGGAGAAAGCCTCTGAAAGGAGCATTATGTTATGACATGCCACACCTTCCTCAGTAATTGTGCAGCGAAACAGAGGGCTTCCCCCTTAGTGGTATATCCTACAGAAATCTTCTGCAAGGCAGGTATGAGGAAATTGTGGCTAGACTAAAGCTCCCATCATCACTGGCCATTGGCCATGCCAGCTGATCATTAGGGGAGTCCAACAGCATCTGGAGGGACGTAAGTTCTCCAATCCTGCTATAAGGCATCCATAAACATTCGGGGGGGGGAGACAGCTGCCCCCATAGTTTCATGGAGGCTTCCATCTTTTTCTCCATACAATTGCCTGACCATTAGGTCCAGTCGTGACCGACTCTGGGGTTGGGGCGCTCATGTCACTTTACTGGCCGAGGGAGCCGGCGTACAGCTTCCGGATCGTGTGGCCAGCATGACTAAATCGCTTCTGGTAAACCAGAGCAGCGCACAGAAACGCCATTTACCTTCCCACTGGAGCGGTACCTATTTATCTACTTGCACTTTGACGTGCTTTCAAACTGCTAGGGACCGAGCAATGGGAGCTCACACTGTCACGGGGATTCGAACCGCCGATCTTCTGATTGGCAAGTCCTAGGCTCTGTGGTTTAACCCACAGCACCACCCGCGTCCCAGTAAGAAGGAGTACCATGTTGTTATTCCTTTGAAATAGAGCCTGAAAGTTCTCATGCCACCTAATGAAAAAAGAGTAAGAGTGAGCCATGCCTGGTACGGTTTGGAGGCAGTAATTCTTCCAAATATCAGTCACTGCAAACCACAGGAGGGAAGAGTGCTCTTCTGCACAGGTCCTGGTTCCCATAGCCATCTGTTTGGCCACTGTGAGAAAAGGATGCCGGACCAAGGTTGGGCCTGATTCAGTCTACTCTTCCTTATTTTCTTACCATCAAATGGTCAGAAACTACTATTTCTCAAGCTAGAGTAATAGATGTGAGAATGAAGGTAGGTTAGCTGCTCAGGACTGTCGTAAGCACATGTGGCACCAGGGTGCAAAGATCCACCCCGCGCCCCACCCCCCAGGTTGCCCAGTCCCAGGCGCACAGGAAGGCACAGCCAGCTGACCACCTCAGTGTCTCACTGGCTCGGTCGCCCCTGAACTCACAGTGCAGAGCCACCCGCAGCAGAAGAGCCTGCTGCGGCGCTCTGACCGGTGGACGGGCTCTTCCCCAGACTCAATTCTTGGGCCCCGGACTCTTGGTCTGGCACCCCTGAGAGCCTGGCACCCAGGTGCCCCGCATCCCTAGCACCTACGGGTAAGAAGGCCCTGTAGCTGCTAATAAGAAAATAAAAATGGTGGCCTTGTGGTGTTATATGTAGTTCTGAAAATGAATAATGTAGCATCATCCTAGGGTAAGGAAGGGGGACAGTAACATGGGGCTGATGGGTCTGGTAGCTGATGGTTCATTGACACAGCTAGTTCCCTCCTCAGAGGACCTGTATCAATTAAATGCGAAAGATACATTTTCAGCCTGAGCCACATTTACTCACAAGTAAAGTCTCCCTGGGCTTATTTCCATGTCAATGTGCTTAGGAATGCAGCATTGCCAAACTGAAACAAACCCTAACTAAATTAAAAGAAAGAAAAGAGCTTCTTGGGAAGATTTTTACACCTAAATTGTTAAATTGGGACATGATCTAGAGAACACTGAAGCAACTTCCATTATTCTGCATCTGCTGTTGTACACCATCTGCATGATGAGAGAGTAAAGAGGATTTATGATTACTGAAATCCATTTCACAGAGTAGCCGCGAGTGTATTTTCCCCCTTGTTCTCTATCCAGATGGGTGGAAAGCTAGTAAAACTCTGAGTTCAAACAAAAATAGCTTTGGAATTCTGGATTTTTGCTCTGTGTGTGTGTGTGTAAAAGTATAGATAGCTGAATAGATTCTGCTTAATTTCTATTATGCAATTAAATAGGATATGCAATTTGCATCTTTTTCAAGAGAACTGGTTGTGTGTGTGTGTTTCACCAATTCTCTTGAAAAGGATATAAAATGTAACATAAATACTCCAGAAATTATCAAGTTTACTTAAGAACCAAGGGCAACATGATGCCCACATAACTGCAGATGCTCACTATCACAGTTAATCTGATGTTCTCTTTTTTGTCAAAAAACATATTTATTAAAAATGCATACAGAAATCAGAGGCAATCTTTTCTGAATCGTGACTCTTTAGGAGTGAATTAAACTTAGTAGGTCTACTCCAGCTTCTTTTGGTGAACTTCTGGGGAAAAGAGGAGTCTGTTCTACTAAATATCCAGAGTGGATCTGGATCCTGAGGGCCTCTGGATAGCAGCAGAGCACTAGCCCAGTGTGAGGTTGCAATGGACCTCCCTCTGCATGCTATTTCTGGACCACACCCAGAACTTCATTTGGTGAGCTACAAGTGCAATATGGAGTCCTGAATGGATTGCTTCAAGTCGGCCTGACTGCCGCGCGATTTCTGTTCTCATCCTGAAGCAAAGTTCTTAAACCGAGGTACTATTTCTGGGTTAGTGGCGTCTGTAACCGAAGGTACCACTGTACATCACTACATGAGTAAGCTCCCTTTTCTCTGTCACTGAAAAGGTAATTGGTGGGGTGGGGACCAGCAAGGCTAGCTCCTGCAGTGCAGTGGTCCCATCTCCCATCATTCAAAGCATATAAGGGGGCTTATCTGAACCTCCTTCAATTTAAAAAAAATATATATTTGTTGTATTTATTTATTGCATTCATTGTGTTTATATCCCACCTTTTCCTCCAAGTTGTTCAAGGTTGAATAGATGGTTCTCCTCCTCCTCTTTTGATCCCCACAAGGTAGGTTAGGCTGAGAGGCAGTGACTGGCCCAAGTTCAACCAGTGAGCTTCACAGCCAAGTGGGAATTTGAATGCCATTCCTAGTCCAACACTCTAACCACCATACCACACCGGCTCTCTTAAAGGGAAACTGACTTTTAGATGGTAAATTAACTTTAAAACTAACTTGTTTTGCATTGACTCTGTCTACTGGTGATACTCATAGAAAAGTGACAAATTCTCGTCACCTGTGTTATTTGTGCCACTCCTGAGATGGTCAGCGGTCCCTCCAGAATTAGGTGTGATGTGTATGGTTGCTTGCCGTAATGGAGCTCTGCTCACACAAGGTGCTGCCAGCTGATTTTGGCCACTTGACCATCCCACTTTGTTCTGCAGGATCTTCTGATCCTCAGGAGTGCGGTATAGAGGGGCCATAATGGGAGAAGAAGGCGGTGGCAGAGGGGACCCTCAACAACCTTTCTTTGGCTCCCAAGTCTCAGGTTCCAAACCAATGGCCCTCCCATATCTCATTTGCTCTCCCCTCTCCCTTCTCCTGGTTATTTTATCCATGGCAGCTGTCTCTCCATGTTTTCCATTACCAGCTTATTTTTTTGAAGCACAGAAGACCTAATTTAGACAACTAGGCTAATGGATGCTCGGATAATTGGGGCTTCGCATTTATAGCCTTGTGTCTGAAAAGCCCCACTCATCTTAAATGAGCACTTTTCATGGGCATGATTAGTGCATCCATCCACAGTGTCCTCTGAGCAAATGTGTCTGGTTTCGCCATTCTTTCAGAGTTGGACTTCACATCCAGTTAATAAACTTTCCCAAAAAGAAAGTTCATAGCTAAGTGGCATTTTAAATATGTATATATATATATAAAACACCAAGACAGAGGAAAGAGCCCTTGGAAATTACCGAGTGAGTCTTTCACTTTTGATGTTAGCCTAATTAGACATGAAATGAATGTTTTTCAGCTAATTGACATGCTTTTTAATGCTTGTCTTAATTATCACCTAAGATAACAGTTTAGTTAACATCAAACATCAACCAATGATTTTGTTGTCACTATCTGAAAAAGCCCTAAGCGCCACACTCTGGTTAGCACCAAGTTCCTAATGACTTTTTCCTAATAAGTTTGAGTGTTTTGCTGAGTTCTTCTTCCATGCTCTGTGCAACCCAACCTGGACAAAGAGTTTTCTTCCTTGTCTTTGACCCCTCCTTGAAGGCCAACTCTAGTCTGCATCTACGGTTGACACCAAGGGAAATGTGAATACAGTACTAATCCTATGATCTCTCCATTTGCTTTGTCCCTCTGTTCACTCTCCTCCAGTTTGTGGCCCAATCTTCTAGGCAAGTCCCCAGGCCAGACACACCTGCCAGCATTGCATGACTGGCCCCCAAGACATTTTGATGCCACTAGAACTAAGCAAGATGGTAAAAACCCTCTCCCACCCACCACCAGTATTTTTACAAGTCAAAAATGGGGAAATGGTGCTTGGGGGGGGGGAAGCTTTCTTTCTTCCCCTCCCCCGTAATAGTGAACCAGAACAAAATGACCAGAACAAAACAGTTTTCCAAATTGAAATTTGGCCTTGGACCATGATCTGAATCAGACAGCCTTCAAATCAGTTCAGTTCAGACCAAATTGGGCTGATTTTCAAAGTGTTGAATTAGGGTCTTGAACTGTGATGAATGCACACCCTGCCAGATATGAGTAGAATATGGATTTACTTTGGTTAACTGCTGTAGTTTATTTATCTGTTTACTAAAGAATGTCCATTCCACCTTTCCATTTCCAAAGAAACGTCCCAGGCAGTTCGCATCAAATAAACAATAAAAATGCAATCTAAACAAAGCAGTCATAAAGCAATCTAAACAAAAAGCTTGAAAAGCTGCAGGTAGAACCTTCAACAACAGAGAGCCCTCAAACAATAGATTCAAGTGGCAGACGGACCAAAAGCTTGCTGGATCAGCATGGTCTTCAAGCAATGTCAGAACAAAAGAGGGGCAAACAAACTTCCACATTGCCATTGTGAAGCACTGGTTTTGGGATCAAACGACTTGCATGGTACTTTGAATGGAAACTGTTTCCTTTCCTTTGTTGAAAAAATGGCTCCACATCCCTTTTGTTTTCTTTTTTACACAACCTCCCTGTCCCTCACATATAATTTATTTATTCATTTGTTTATTACATTTATATCCCATCCTTCCTTCAAGGAGCTCAAGGTGGCATACACAGTTGTCCCCCTTCCTATATCATTTTCACAACAATCTAGTGTGGTAGGTTAGGCTGAGAGCGAGTGACTGCCCCAAGCACCAATAAGGGCTGAGGTTAATTATTGCTGAATTGTCATTGATTGCTATGTTGCTTTTTCCAGCCCTGTATGCCATTCTGAATATTTTTAACTTTAAGGGTGTTCAGATAATAAGGGTAAGAATTGCTCTTCTCCTGAAGCTTCTCCTGACCTGCTTCCTCTGATGTTAGGACCAAGAATGAAACATCTTGTTGATTACTTATTTTAATTCCTCTGTTTCCATTTATTGAAACTGAAATTGTTCTCTACTCAGGGTTGGGTTTAGTGGGTCTAGTCGAAGCATTGCTAAGTCTGGATCTAATTCTCAAATGTTTCTAAAGATGTACAGTACCCCTGAAATTTGTGAATCCATATATTCATCAAAATGGAATCCAGAACTGGCCAAGGATATACGTCAACATACAGCAACAAAATGAGCTTAAGCCCATTTGAGTTACCAGGGTGTTATTCCCTACCAGGAACAGAATGAGTTTATTTTAAGAGTGTTAGGCTGCTGTTACATATTCCTTTCCGTGATGTAAACACGAAACAGTATTTTTCAACTGAATGCAACTAAATGCAATTTTGGCTTGGACACAATTATCTGACTGTACATTTTGCAAGTCTCATTTTTTCTCTGGAAGCAAATGAAGTGGGGAAAAAACACAACCTTCCTCCTCTTGAGCAACTCATCTTTTCTCTTTCTTTTTTTCTCTCCTGTTGGTAGCTCAGTGCAGTTTGCACACAAGCACCTATGATGAATGCATCCAAAACAGTGATATGCTACGTTAAATATATCTCAACTCAAATTGGGGCCGGAAATGATTTCTGCGAGAAACTCCAATGCTAATGATACAACCTCATGCATCTTAAGCAGCCTGCAGATTATTCAAACAGCCATCCCTCCCAGGTACCCAGTCTTGACAAAATAAAATTAGACCAGATGCCCCGACAACTGCATACATTTTAATAGTAAATAAATGAGTCCCCAGTAGTTCTGCTGCTGTTAGCATGGGAGTTGGTTTCCAGCTGCTTGTTTTTGTGCTAACAGCTGAATAAATATGTTTCTGGTGCAATATGATTAGTTGGTAACTCAAACTTCAGATATATGTCGCCTACAGTTGTTTATCTGGAAGCAGATGGGATATAGCTTACCTACTTTCTAGTAACTTTTAAAAATAATCCGTGTGGTGAGTCAATGTCAGAACCACACACATACACAGCCGCACACTCACATATGCACACTCATGCACACACATGCACACATGCTCTCTGAAGAGTAACAAGTAGTGCTTCCAATCCATCTGCCACAGCACTGACATGGGAGGGAAAAGTCCTCTAACTGAGTAATTCCTACAGAGCAGGCAGAGGAATTTGATCTCCCCATCTCAGCGCTGAGCACCACAGCACTGAGATCAGGAGATAAAGGCTGGCAGGACACTTCCCCTGTCTTGGCAGACTGGTTCTGGCCCATGGACCTTGAGTTTGCCACCACTATCTTAGCTACTAAGCTATGTCAACCTGGATGGTATAATGGTTGGGATGTTAAGGCACAAACTCTAGGAACTCAGGTTCTAATTCCACCCAGTTATGAAGACCCCTGGGTGACCTTAAGCCACTCACTGTTTCTCCACCTGACCTGCCTCACAGGGTTGTTGTGAAGAAAACATGTGAAAGCCCTAGAGGAAAGGCAAGTAAATATATAATTGGTGGTAATCACTGGCACTCGCTTCTCAAGGAGAGGCAGCTTCTCGCACAAGCATCTGGTAGCTGGTTAAAAGAAAATGTTTTGTTTAGATTTGTAGTCATTCTAATTTACTGAACAGTTAATTTTTAATGTTTTCTACCTTTCAGTTTCTGCATTGTTGGTACACTGCTGTTGTTTTAAAAAAACGTCAGTACCTTATTGCATGCTCTTTTGTTTTAATTATGTTTATAATACTTTCTGCACTGTTTGAGAGCCATTCTGTGCATAGCTTAAAATGTCAAAGCAAATGGGAAAATAAAATCCTGAAAAAAGCAAAGCAACACTACCAAAAACCCACCTTGCCAAAATTGCTTGTTGGCTAGGCCCTGCTCAGAAGAGGAGTGGTTTTGGATCAAACCAAAGCCTATCTTGTCTACTCCCTGCGTTCCCCAGTGATCACCAAGGACTGCCCAGTTAGCTTTGAGTTGAAGAGCACTCCCAAGTTGTGAACATAATCCTTGAGCAATCCACTCCAAGACTGGTTGCAACCCTCCATCTTTGCTTTTGTTTACTATATGTCAGGGGGAAGGCAAAATTATTTCCTTTTTTGAAATATGCTTCCCTTTCCTGAGCTTGTTTACATGCATGCAATTTTTTTTCCTTTCCAAATAGCTGGCTTAATGGATAGCATCAGTTTTATAGCTTGATGATCCTGAACATGACAGCTCACCTGCCTGGGTGTAAATTGAAATGCAAACAATCAGGATGGAAATTATGAATCACTGGATCCATCGTTTACGTACAAGCCGCCTGAAGTCTTAAAAGCAAACACATTTGGCATTGATTTAGACTGTAGCTTCCTGACTCAACGTGCATGAGCACAGGCGAAGGAAATCGTGTTTGAAACTAAGCCCTTCCTAAACGATGGATTGCACTTGGCAAGGGTTTCCTGGGATATTTCAAAAGGAGTGTTTTTATTTTATTTCAACTTTATTTGCAGAAGATTAGGGGTGACTTTCACAGAAGACTAGATGCGGCCTAAGGTTTGACAATTCTATTGTTTAACCCGGTTCATGCTTTTCTGCCCATTCAGGTTAGTGAATGGAAATTTGTCTCCGCACAACAAAGAAGTGTCATTTCTCTTCACATACAAGGAACAAAACGTTAAGTACCTTTTCTTCTCAGCCTACTAAAAATAGATACAGCAGGAAGAAAATGAAAGCACTTTCCAGCCAAACAAATGCACTGCCAGTGATGCTCTACAGACAACTGCCTGTTACAGAAGATAGTGGGGAAGAATCTGGACATCAAGACAAGCTATAGACGGTTCATCAGAAGGAAAATCAAACTGTAGCAGACGCCATTTTAAATTCTTATTTTTCCATACCTGTGACGTGGATTATAGTCAGTAGAATAATACTCTTGGCATAAATTTAACGACAAATTTCCCAGCTTCACTGTATGTGGTTCTGAGTCAGTGTTATCCTGTATGAGCAGGGCATTTATATCTATTCATTTATTCAAAAATATTCTTATACTGATTTTCAATTAAAAATTGCAAAAATTAAAATGTCCCCTAAGTATGTTAGGGCTGGGGGCAGGGAGGGAGACACACGCACACACAGTAAATAGTTACCGTATTTAATAAATTAGTTAATGGAGCGAAATAGAAAAGCATTTGCAAAGGAATTAAAAATAGAGGCACATGTCCCAAGGATGTCCCAAAGTGCTGGGACGGCAACAATGACATAAAAGCCTATAGTTCTTGTGATAGCCTCTGCATGGAGATGGAGTTCAATCCTAGAAGGATCAAGCTGATTCAAGGACTTGAAAAAGGTTTGACAGAGCTCCTGTCAAGTACCCAGATCTGCCACTTCCCCCTTCCCCACTCCTTGGTCCAAACACCAAACTTTGGATAATGAAGCAGAACAGAGCAGCCACGGAGTTTAAAGCCCCTAGAACCCTAGCAGAGCATATTTTCCCAACAGGGACAATATTGGGACCTTGGGTGTTCTGAGAAATACCGCACTGATGTAAGCAGCACTGTGGAAACCCCAGAACTATGGAAGCTCCTGTGGAACAAAAGGCTCTTTGCCTTCTCTCCATTCCCAACAGGAAAAGTTAATCAAAGTGTCTGCCACCACAAGTCATGCCTGAGGCATAATTGCTTTATGTGAATGATCCAGTTCGCATGGCAAGAAACCACATACACAAACAGCTGGATCCCGTGGCATCACAACATACAAATCCCTGGTAATTTTATTTCTTTTACTCTGGATATGTTACTCTGAAATGCTCAATGTAATACTCATATTCCTGTCTACTCTGAATTACTCCCAATGAGTTCAGAGTTGGATTTACTCCCATGTAAGCATGCTTAAGAATGCCTTACGTGCATTGTAACTCACAAGGGATAACTCATCTGTGGTAAGTGATCTTCAATATGCTCTTAGCCATTCTTGAGTAATGAGTCCTTTTACTGTTCTATACTACTTTTAATGGGTTAAAATGTTTTTTATATTGCTATGCATAGTCCTGATATTTTGAAATAAAGTGGTATATAAATATTTTTATTAAAAAATTAATAGTTTTCCTCCAATTTTCCCTATATGTAAAAAAGGAAGAACAATCACTGAACATTAAAGGTAAAGGGACCCCTGACTGTTTGGTCCAGTAGTGGCTGATTCTAGGGTTGCTGCACTCATCTTGCTTTATTGGCCGAGGGAGCTGGCGTACAGCTTCCGGGTCATGTGGCCAGCATGACTAAGCCACTTCTGGCGAACCAGAGCAGTGCACGGAAACGCCGTTTACTTTCCTATTTATCTACTTGCAGTTTGATGTGCTTTCAAACTGCTAGGTTGGCAGGAGCAGGGACTGAGCAATGGGAGCTCACCCCGTCGTGGGGATTCGAACCGCCAACCTTCTGATCGGCAAGTCCTAGGCTCTGTGGTTTAACCCACAGCGCCATCCGTGTCCCTTTCACTGAACATTACCCATATATAATTAACCAAGGAGAGACAGAAGGGATGGAGGTTTGAGTCAGAGTTGTGGCATAAAGAATCAGATCAAATGCCCATCTTGTCTCATATCTTGTTTCCCACAGTGTCCAAACAAATGCTTCCAGAAAGTCCATGGGCATTTCTCATATTCCAATTTCGGGAAAACATTTCTTTAAAAATTATTCATTCATTCATCACACACATACTTGCTCCAATTAGATCAGAGTGACTTGGGAAATGCAGTTTGGACAATACTAAAATGCAAGACCAGATCTGAACTTCAGGCTGGCTTCAGAAAACTTCAGCAATTAGAAATTTACTTGCCTCTGGTTTCATCATTTCACCAAGGCAGATCTGCAAAGCCAGAAACAATGGCCAACAGCCATCTTTTTCTGATCCAGAATGTTCAGTTCCTTTCTCTTAAGAACATAGCTCACTGGACATTCTCTGTGTTACTACTGTAAAGATTGTCATGCAAGAAGGGTGAATTCCTTGAGGACAAACAATGGGGTAGGTTAATAATATTTCACTAGTGTAAACATAGAGCAACCAGGTACAATTTCTCATCCTGTTGCCAGTTTCTAAAACAACACAGCTAGTGACTTAAAGTTTATCTTTTGCTTATGCCCTCGGTCAAATGAGTCCAAAGAAATTACAGATTATTAAAGGTTTTGCTGTTAGATTTCTATGAATAGGACGATCACTGTGTGGTTTTACTTAAGGCAATACCTGGACAAAATCTTAGATCCCAAGATCAGGTGATGTGTCTCAAGGCAACCGAATTGGTGATGATTGCTGTTTGATATGCAGAGCTACTCTGGGATGCTTTGAATTGTAGAAAACCAAACAAGGAAGGAGGGACGCGGGTGGCGCTGTGGGTTAAACCACAGAGCCTAGGACTTGCTGATCAGAAGGTCGGCAGTTTGAATCCCAATGACGGGGTGAGCTCCCATTGCTCGCTCCCAGCTCCCGCCAACCTAGCAGTTCGAAAGCATGTCAAAGTGCAAGTAGATAAATAGGTACCACTCCGGCGGGAAGGTAAACAGCATTTCCGTGTGCTGCTCTGGTTCGCCAGAAGCGGCTTAGTCATGCTGGCTACATGACCTGGAAGCTGGCTGCGGACAAACGCCGGCTCCCTCGGCCCATAGAGCGAGATGAGCACCGCAACCCCGGAGTTGGTCACGACTGAACCTAATGGTCAGGGGTACCTTTACCTTTACCTTAAACAAGGAAGGAGCACACTGTCTCTCTCTTTCACAAACACACAACCTAAGGATGATGTGCTCCAGGTGTGTGTTTTCTCTGGGTGAACAGGAACAAAGGGAGCAGACTGCAGCCAAAGTTTCTGGAGGATGGTGCAGGGAAGGAGTGTAAGTAATAGAGGGCTGCCTCTCTAAGGGTTTGAAGTCAGCCAGTGACTATGGCTTTCTCTTGCAGTGTTTGTTCTGACAGTGAGTCTCCACCTGTACTCTACCTGTATATGTGTGAATCAACTCAGGGACGCGGGTGGTACTGTGGTCTAAACCACTGAGCTTCTGGGGCTTGCCAATCAGAAGGTCAGCAGTTTGAATCCCCACGACAGGGTGAGCTCCAGTTGCTCTGTCCCAGCTCCTGCCAACCTAGCAATTCGAAAGCATGCCAGTGCAAGTAGATAAATAGGTACCGCTGCATAAACAGTGTTTCTGTGCGCTCTGGTTTCCATCACAGTGTTCCGTTGCACCAGAAGCAGTTTAGTCATGCTGGTCACATGGCCCGGAAAGCTCTTTGTGGACAAACGCCGGCTCCCTCGACCTAAAAGCGAGATGAGCACCGCAACCCTATTGTTGCCTTTGACTGGGCTTAAGCGTCCAGGAGTCCTTTACCTTTACCAAATCAACTCATACTCCAAAATTACAAAACCCTCAAGTGCTAGATAAATCAATTTAGGATCATGGCACAAATGTTGGCATCTTCTGAGCCAAGAATGATTTCATTTACTGCTTTATGCACGTCTATATTTTGCTTGACACTTTGCTTCCAGATCAAGAAAGCATGGCAGTCTTTGCTCCTTCCCTTGTTAGTATACATGCAAATAGGTCTAAGATGAGAGAGGAGATTGGTAGCAATTGCTGTTGATGCCTTAAAAGAACTAATGGCTCAGCCAAGCAGGTGGATTTAGGAGCAGTATCCCCAAGTGGTAGATTGCCCACACGCAGTCTGTGACTTTCCTTTGCCCTTAAGCTTTACAACATATGCAGATAATCCCATCCATACCAGCAAAGTTGTTCAGGAGGCGAAGCAGCCGTAGATGTATGGGACATTATTTGATAAAATAATTGCATCTCTATACAAATAAAGAACTACAGTGCGTTTTTCTGCCTCGAAAAGGATTAAGCAGTGGGAGCAATCATATCAACAAGCTGTTTCTTGTAGACATATGGGCTTCCTAAAAAGCTGTCCAATTATGAGAGCTCTGTCAAGTGCATTCTACAAATCCAGGTACAATTGGCATCTAGTATGTTCTAGTTGAATGCAGCACTCGTCATCATCTTGGCTTCATGTGAAACCTCATAGTAAAGCACAGTTGCTTAAACCCATGCATTTCCATACCTTTCTCTTTCAAAAACATGTTTGTTTCCGTATTTAGCTACCTCCACAATGAGCACCACAACCCCAGAGTCGTCTGCGACTGGACCTAATGGACAGGGGTCCCTTTATCTTTACCTTTTTACAACTAATTCAACAATGAAATTTATCAGCTCACATCAGTATCCATGGCATGCTGTGTCTTTCTGTACCTATAGAGAGGATGAGTCATTTGGCTATTCACCTGCCATTTTTCGTAAGTATTGCTCTATGCTACCTTACAGATGTCTTTGCAACATCTTGCAGAGGCGGACTTAGGGCAGTGCAAGCTGTTCCCCCGCACTGGGCACCGAGCCAAGGGGGACACACCACAGGGAGCCACAACTATGATGTAGTGCACATGCAGAATGGAAGGCAAGAGGCAGGGGGCACTGAAATTTGAAAGACCTAAGTCCATCCCTCCATTCTGGTCTGTCTCTCATCAAAGATACTTGCCCCAAACTTGGATCTTGGCATCCAATAATTCTTCTTTTATATACCTATTTTATTTTTCCTTGCCAACCAACACTAACAGCATTTGAGTTAAATATTTCCTGTCTTTTTTGATACTTCATAAGAACTATAGCAAATTTCTGAGCAAATGACAAAAGCTTACCCCCTCTTTTTATGTAGTCATCGTGCAGAGACCAATTTAAATGTTTATAACAAAAGTCACTCAAGTGTTAAGAAGCAGAGGTGCTCCTGAGGAATAATCACATCTGGTCTGAAGCTTGACTGGGGAGAGGGACCTTATTCTGTCCTTCCATAAATGACAACTCTGTCTAAACATTTCTGAGATCTATACATGTGAGATTGTTTTAAATTTTTCATAACAAAGGGAGATTGTTTCCAAGGCTCTTACAGTCTTTGGGTGGGGAGGGAAATATATTTCACTGCATTGTTATATAGGGCAAGAACAAAGGAAGCTGCCATACACCAAGGCTTTGGTCCATCCAACCTAGAACTGCCAACACTGATGGACAAAGTTTCTCCAAGGTTTCAGATGGGAACCAGAAAAAGGTATTTGTGATTGGTTCATAGTTATTCCAGACCAAAGGGTCCAGGGCAGGTTTCTTTATGAGTGGTTGAATCATTGCCCCTGACGCAATGAAGCATTAACAATGCCCTGGATCCAAACCATCAGCCCTTCTCTGCTAGATTTAATAAGCCAAGAGGGGCAAGGGTCGAGAGGGCACGTGGCTGAGCCACAAGCACCTTGCCTACATCAGATGACAACATAAGATAAAACTGATTGCACACGACATCACCAACCCTGCAACTGAAACAACTACAGAGTTAAAGTCACTCCAATGATGAGCAACTTTATCCTCAAATTGTGTAGCCAGTTGATCATTGTGGGTCATCGATTTTTTTCAGAGGACACAGTGGAAGTCAGCAGCCCCCAGACTGTTCAAAATAACCCTGCTGGTTGACTACTAGAAGATGCAATGCAAGCTGCAAAATGAGCTTTCTTCACAAGTCACACTGCCACATGTCAGGTATGATTCTGTGTGCTAACCGGGGTTCAGTCGATTTCGGCATGAGACCACTTACGCTCTAGTTTTTGTCTGGCTTGCTTCATAGCCCAATGCCCCCCCCCAAATACCAAGTAGCTATTCGGGCTCCACAATGCTGCAGAGGATGCTCAGGAGTTGACATCCTGTTCATCTATCCGTTCTATCCATCTATGTGCATGTTAACATCCCACTTTATCTATCCATTCCATTGCAACACCAGGGCTTCAACAGAATCACCAGGTTTCTCGGATGAAAAATCACCCAGAGGCTTCAGGAACACATCATATTTGATCGGTCTCCGAGGTCAGGCTGTCCAAATGGGTCCGAACCATGACAAGGGAGTCCATTGCACACACACCCTACCCTCAGTTCATCCCAAATCACTCAAGGTAAAGACTACAACAAGGATGTCCAATGATCAAGGATGTCCAATGCTCAATTAATTGGGGACAATCCCATAGTTGTCATGAAAGCCATGGAATTGCATGCTGGATAGCCTCCACATGGATGCTGAAGTCACCCAGAACTATTGTCCTGAGGTTTTCCAACACCGCACTAGAGATCACCCAGCCAGCTTGGTCTGGTTGCTGCTGGGCAACAGAGTAGTCAACAGACCAGCAGCATCTGCAGCCTGTCTCTTTGACCCAAAACCAGGTGCAGGCCCTCTGAACCCATCCCATGCTTAAGAGGTATTCTGGTAAAAGAGATGGTGCACCTATGGACGATAGCAATGCACACACCCTCAACCCCTGCATTTATCAAATGGAAACCCAGCACAGCTGCCTGCATGCTTTCAATCAGGGATGGGACCTCCAAATGTTCCTGGACTATAATTCCCAGCATCCCTGGTTATTTGCTATGCTGGCCAAGGCTGTTGGGACCAAGATGCCTTAGCAACATCTGGAGTGCCCAAGCTCCCCATCCCTGCCTTAGATCCATCACCTCATTTGTCTCCTGACTGTTGGAAAATGTGTCATCGTAGGCATTTATGTATTTGAATAATACCATTTGAAGAATTTTCTCCCTTCTCCGCAGGCATGGTGCTTGAGCCACAGCCCCTTCTGTTCCTTCCTCGCCCCCTCAGTACTGAGTCACAGTAAGATCCTGTACCCTTTCCTACAAATTGGTTTGTTTTGGCTAGAACTGGGTGGACACATATGTTGCCACCTGCTGCAAGTTCTTAACTCCGCAACAGCTTGGTTTTTGATCTCTGAACAATTTGTTCGGTGGAGAAGGTAGAAGCTTCAGGCAGTGGGGTGCTCTGTGCTCTCGATACTGAGCAACAGTAGGGCTCTTCTTCCCAGATAAATAGCTACCAACTGTGGTCTAATACTAGACATCGATCTTGTACACATAGTAGGTTTTGTATTGGAGATGCTGAAGGATGTTGCCCGTAATTCTTACTTTCTTACCTGCTGCTTTCCATGGATGACTGACCCTGCTGCTTTCCATGGATGAATGGCCCAGACACCATTTTTTCCCACTGGCTGTCTAAAGGGTATCTGCATATATAGTAGGGGCACATTGCTCAAAGGATGCTGTGCTATATGAACAGAGGAGGCTTATACCATAACAGATCATTGGTCCATCCTGTTCAGTACAGTGGTACCTTGGTTCTCAAACTTAATTCGTTCCAGGAGTCTGTTCCACTCCTGAAATGGTTTGAAAACCAAGGTGCAGCTTCCAATTGGCTGCCAGAGCTTCCTGCACTCAAGTGGAAGCCGTAGAAGCCACGTTGGACGTTCGGCTTCCGAAAAACATTTGCAAACCAGAACACTCACTTCCGGGTTTGCGGCATTTGGGAACTGATTTGTTTGGGAGCTAAGCTGTTCAGGAACCAAGGTACCACTGTACTGTCCTCACAGACTGGCAGCAGTTCTCCACGGTATCAGACAAGGGACATTCCCAACACTACCCAGAAAGGATGAGAAATGAACCTGGAACCTTCTGCATGCAAAGCCACTGAGCTACAGCTCTTTTATAGTTCAGAGGTCATGTGCCCACATGCAATTTCCAGGCAAATTATTCCACCTAATATTCCTGATACAGGGTCAAAAAGAAGTAGTGAGGATGGCAGTAGTGTGTCAGGAAGTACTGGGCCTGTGTGTGGTGGACCTTTGAACTACAAGCGGCAGCTTCTTGGTGAAGTATCTTCAGCCACTGGCCTGATTCCGCCCACCCAATGCTTAGCCCTTGGATCCTTTGGCATGAGAAGAACTATACAAGGGTTTCTGTTCCAGCTGTTTCTTGCTTGAGCAACATTATTTTCCAGAGCTCTGGTGTGCTCCTGTATTCTCAGTTATTCTGCAATCCTGAGTTATGGCTTGCTCCTCGTTCCTGCCTCCCAATTTGCCCTGGCATACTCACTGGCCTAGCTTTTTTTTTATTGATTGATTTGCTTATATCCTGCTTTTCACCATCTTGGGACTCAGCTACACAGCTACAGATAAGTGTGTTGTAAAATGCAATATACAAATGTGACACTAGATGGTGACAGTGAGCTATGGCAAATTCAATGTATTTTTCAAAACATTTTTTAAAAAAGCATTTTCGCAGCATTTTTTAATACACGTGTAGATTCCACCTTGGGCTCAAAGTGGATTACAATGATTAAAAATATATATGTTTATAACATAGATTAAAGGTTGCTTAAGCTCAGAGACTGTGCCTGGCCCAAGGTGGCACCATGAGCTTCATGGCCAAGTGGAGACTGGCCCACCACTTTATTCCATATTCTAGAAAGCAGGCCTATAAGTAAATAAACTGGGGAAGTTAGCTTTTGTGTCAATGGCTACTAGCCACAATCTCTATGTTCTACCTCCACTGCCAGAGGATGTGTGCCTATGAATGTTCTTAGATTATTAGTTTTATTCATTAAGAGTTTAATGCTTGCTTCCTCCCATCTGGCTTCATGGTAGAATTGAGGGTTTGAACCTAACTCTCTCTGGCAGAAGTTGAGCACTCTGCTCACTGCGCTACAGTCTCTCCTTTCATATTCAACTATTTTAACAACCTTCAATATTTTACTTTAGGATCAGACAAGCTTCACTGAATTGCCTTGCCAGATATATGCAATATCTGTTTTAAAAAAAGAAGAAAAGGGAGACCTGTCTGGGAAATGTAAATTGCAAATCCCAAAGGTAGGCTCTGATATGAAGAATGAGGAAATTGCTTTCTCTATTTTGGCATGACCTTTTCTTCCCCTTGCGTGAATTCTATGGGGGTTTTTTTTTAAGGGGGGGAAATGAATCTCGTTTTATTTAAACAGGAACCAACTGAAGCCTGTATGGAGCTCCTGGAAGTATTTAAATATGTATAGAGAAAGCAGTGAGAAGCACAAGGATTTTAAGAATAGGGTCCTGTTCCTTCGCTATGAAATCTAGTCTTCTCCGACCCTGAGTTTTTTTATTTAAAAAACCAGTTTATTCATTTATCAGCACACTGTGTCAGTTATGAAGGAGTCTGTAGGACTGTAGGACTTAAAACAGGGGCCATGTTGTTTCCCTGCTCCCACCTCAGCCATATTAAAAGGATTAACAATAAATGGTCATAAATAAATCTCAGATTCTCTTAAAAGTTGCATCAGAGTTATTTAATTCCTTGCTACCAAGTTCTATTCACAACTTTCCCGATTCATGCAGTTATTTGAATCAATAGCCATCACAGCAGAAGTTCAGAGTCAGTGGCGAGAAAGTCAATGCTGTTGCTTAACTGTATCCTGACTCAACCCATTCACTGCAGGATTATCTAAGGGGATTATGGGAGCAAAGGAGGTGTCCTAAGCCTGAACAAAAAGGAAACCTTAAGTAGTTGTGTGGAAGCTGTTAATGCAGAGGACAACTCTGGGGGAATGTATCTCCAATGGGAGGGAGTTGCATATTGGGGTGCCAAGACAAAAAAAAAAGGCCTTACCTATGCTGTCATAAATTGAATTTCAGCCATTGATGGAACTGCAAGCAGGGCCTTCCTAGAGGTCAGGCATGGGTCAGCAGGTATGGGAGACGCTGTCCTTCAAATACTTGGGCCCCAAACATATAGGACTTGTATATCAAGATCAACCACTTAAATTTGGCCAGGTACCAAACAGGCAGACAGTATAGTTCCCTAAGGATCAGTGGCATATTATTGAATTAATAGCCTGGTAGTTGCATTCTTGACCAGCTGCAGCACCCAGACTGTGTTCAACAATAGTCCCATATGGAGTGTGAGGTTACAAGAGCATGTACTACTGTGGCCTGAGCATGTATCAATGCTTTAAGAGTGCCCCAAGCTATTCTTTTGGAGAGTGCAACTCAATCCAGAGCAAGCCATTAGCTCATTTCCTGGACCCAGACCAGAGACACCCGCCATGAGTGCCCCCATCTTATCAGGATTCTATCTCAGGTTATTGGACCATCACTGCCTCCAGATTCTGACCCAAGATCCATAGCCTCTTCTAATTCAAATGGAGAAATAAAGCTGGGTGTCATGCACATACTGGTGACATCATACTTGCATCTACCGGGATGCATAAAAAGCATGGAGAAAAGGATAGAAGTTTGCAGAACACCCTCCTTTTTAGGGTAACATTTCAGCTGTCAAGGGGCTGAACAAGAGCCTCCCGGTGCTTCTCTCTGGTTTCACTCCTTGAAATAGGAGTGAGACCACCATAATATGGTGCCCCCAACTCTCAACCCTTTAAGGCAATCAGGTAGCATGCCATAATCAATAATATCAAAAACGCAGAGATCAAGCATTCCTTGCTTCTCCACTCAGGTGCCATAGGTGGGGGCAATTTTCTGGGAAAACTCAGATCATTTCCCCTGAGAAGAGCTTTGGAATATTTTAGGAGTTTTTGCTGTGGTTTCTTTAGTGTATCTCATTATAAGCAGAGATGCAGGTTATTCCCTTCATGAACAGTGGTGGTGCACTGTTCCCTCCTTGAATGGTGTCCCCAGTTTCCAGTTTCCAAATACCAAATTCCTTTTGTAATTTTTTCTTATCATGTCAGATGAAAGTGTATAGCACCCTAAGTGACATGAAGTCCACCCAGTTGCAAAAAGGACTTTCAGTTTTCCTGCTTCCTCCTTCAACCCCTGGTACACCAACATAACCTACACCAGAGGGTCCCCAACCAAATCCACCAAACAGTTCTGCAATTTTGTGCAACAACACCACTTTCTGCTCCAACATGCTGGGTTATCCACTGGAAGTGGTGGTGAATGTTTCGTTATTGTTGGTGGTGGTATCAGTACCCTTGCAAACTATCCTACCCCCAAAATAATTCAGGAGCCACCGATGGAGTTATAACGTTTTGTCCTCACAACAATCCCTGGGATGTAGGATTAGGCTGAGCAAACTACAAGTGAGGCAGAAAACTCCTTTCTCAGCTTGGAAGATCCACCATGAACCTATGGTATCTCTCTAAGCCAATTCTGCATTGTGGGATTGTTGTGACGGTTGTATAGTATGGATAGCATGTTGGAGAACTTAAGTGGAGAAGGTATTTGTGCCCAGGTATCCAGCATCAAAGTCCAACATGCTATCCATACTATATAACTGTCACAACAATCCCACAATCCAGAATTGGTCTTAGAGAGATACCATAGGTTCAAGGAGGACCTTCCAAGCTGAGAAGGGAATTTTATACCCTGGTCTCTGAGTTCAAAGTCCAGCATGCTGCCCTCACAATCCTCCTCTTCTCCTACGACAAGGATGGGAACCCTTTGGTCAACCAGAGGTTATTGGACTCCAATTTATCTCAGTCCCATCCAGCATGCCCAGTGGTCAGAGATTATGAGAATTGTAGTCCAACAACCTTTGCAGGGCCACAGGTTCCACATTCTTTCCCTTCAAGAAAGATGAAACTATTTATACAGGATTCATTTGACAGTGGTAAGCAAACAACACAAATTCTCCAAAAGCTTTCCTTATCTGTGTGCAAATGTTTTCACTAGTAAGCTGTGCTTACCTTTTTAATTTAAACCTGCATTCGGTGATGCCCAAGGTAACTTTATTTCTTACAAAAAGCTCTTTAGTAAGCAACAAGCTATTTTAGATGGATGTGACTCAGTGTAAAATGAGCACCGTGTCTTGAGAGCCCTCCCTGAATATTGCTCCAGGCTAACAGGAATAGTGGATGATATGGAAGTCGGAATTGACGGAGAGACTGTTTGTTTTACATATGGATATTAATTGCAGCACAAAATCAGGCAAGTGACCTGAAAAACATTCAAATTAGGAAATAGCCACTTGGCATGCATTCATGAACTGTGACAAGAATTACAGGGAGATTGTTCCCCCCCCCCCAACACACACACACACAGTTTTGTGAGGGCTTTTTTATTTTGAACGCGAAGAAGAGCATGCTCTCTTGACTGCCTGGCTTTTAAAAGGCAGAGTAAGCTTCACAGAACTACATAATTAAGGGTTAGACATCCCTGCAGAACTTAGGCTAGAAGCGGAACAAGGCAGATTGTCTTGAATTAAGCAGTGATAATGGATTCCACCAGCCCCCGCCAGCCGTTTACTTTTTTCCTTTAAATTTTCTCAGGACATCAATTATTACTTCCTGTGAAACCATATTTTCTGTTTGATTGGGAAATGATGGCTTTTGATAATTTCCTGGGCTTTGAAGGTAATGGATAAAGTGGCGAAAGGACCTATTACTGTGCAGATTCAGATATTTATCTTCCAATTACATTTCCCAGATCATGTTCCCGTGCTGGGGACTGAGAAGCATTGCAGACTCAGCCTAACAGGTTTTCCTAAATGCATTAAATATAAAATCCTATTCCCACTTGCCTGGGAGTACTCCCCATTGAACTCAACAGCTTTTACTTCTCCATAGACACGTGTCATCATTATTCTTACTAATTAAATTTCTTTACCACCCTTCATCTGAGGATCACACCGCAGTTTACATAAATGATTGCACTGAATTTTGTGTGTGTGTGTGTGTGTGTGTGTGTGTGTAATGATTGCCTCCAGATTATTGAATATTGAACCTAATTTGTCTATAGGGATGTTGGACAATGTTCCATGACATTGTGAGCCACTCTTTGCTCCCAAAGGTAACATAAGGCAGCAAGAACATGGAAGATGGAGATTTTCCAAATATCACCAGCTGATTGCATTTCTCACTGAAGGGCAATGCTGTGCTTCAAGACAGTGGAAACATAGAAAGGATGTGCAAGCAGACAGATACAATTGTTATCAGTACTGTAACTGTGTCCAGTATGGTTTACACTGTGCTGACCAAGGTTCCACTCTTAATCACATTTTTGCAAGGAATTTCCCCTATTGCGATGCAGTTTTATATGTTTGTTGTTTAGTCGTTTAGTCGTATCCAACTCTTCGTGACCCCATGGACCAGAACACGCCAGGCACTTCTGTCTTCCACTGCCTCCTGCAGTTCAGTCAAACTCATGCTGGTAGCTTCGAGAACACTGTCCAACCATCTCGTCCTCTGTCATCCCCTTCTCCTTGTGCCCTCCATCCTTCCCAACATCAGGGTCTTTTCCAGGGAGTCTTCTCTTCTCATGAGGTGGCCAAAGTATTGGAGCCTCAGCTTCAGGATCTGTCCTTCCAGTGAGCACTCAGGGTTGATTTCCTTCAGAATGGAGAGGTTTGATCTTCTTGCAGTCCATGGGATTCTCAAGAGTCTCCTCCAGCACCATAATTCAAAAGCATCAATTCTTCGGCGATCAGCCTTCTTTATGGTCCAGCTCTCACTTCCATACATCACTACTGGGAAAACCATAGCTTTGACTATACGGACCTTTGTTGGCAATGTGATGTCTCTGCTTTTTAAGATGCTGTCTATTTTATATGTACTTTCCCTAAATATATATGTATTTTTGTCCACTTTTTTTTTGGATAGAGAACAACATTTGGAGAAGTGTGATTTCCGAAGAATAGCTTTGTTTCGGTTTGTATGTAGTTTCATGAAGTATGCATTAGCTAGGTTCATATTAAAATGCAAATAGCAGTCCCAATCCGTAAGTACTGCCTTCCAAATTCTGCTTCCATTAGTGCAATATGCCCATAGTGCAATATGCCAATATGCCCTTATGGAGTGAAAACTCAGGATCCAAGCCAGTGTGCTTCCATTAAATCAAACAGCCTGTTTATGCTGGTTAGAAATCTTGACTGTTGCAGTAAATCTTCTTCACTGTGTGTGTGTTTTCCTCATTCCTTCAGACATAGCACCAGTTGTACAGCTTGCAAGCAAAACAATTTTTTTAGAAAAAAAAGAAGAAAAGAGAGAGAAAAGCAGCAAGAAAAAAAGAACCTCTTAGCTTTTCTCCCACTCCTGCAGAAGCTACTGTTACTATTCCACTCATCCCATCCTTTCAGCGAACAACAAACCACTTGAAGTACAATCAAAAGGCTGCCCACACATGTACCGGCTGACTTGCTTTACATAGACCCAACATACCTCCCCCACATTAGCAGCACCAGAAGCGGCAGCCTCTTCTGAAATGACTAAAAGCAAGACTGAGCCGCTGCAAGTAGGATGTGAGATCCAAAGCAGCAATATTTAAAGGCATAGGCTGGGGGGAATCTATCTACATTAAAGGAGATTCCCACCCCCACCTCTTTCCCACCAGAATGCCCTATAGAGTACTGCTGAGATGCGTTGCCCCAGGGAAGGCTTGAGTGCACTTTTAGTATCTGTTCAGTGGCAGTCTCGAAATATGCAGTGGCTTTTCAGCAATGTTTAGCACAGGCAAGAGGGGAGGGAATTAAGTGCACCTATTGAAATGTAGGTGGTACAATACTGGAGTATTAGGGGCTGGTAGTTATTCTGCATTATTTAAAACAAAAAAAAATCTTTCCAGTAGCACCTTAAAGACCAACTAAGTTAGTTCTTGGTATGAGCTTTCGTGTGCATGCACACTTCTTCAGATACACTCACATTTTCGTGCATGCACACGAAAGCTCATACCAAGAACTAACTTAGTTGGTCTTTAAGGTGCTACTGGAAAGAATTTTTTTTGTTTTGACTATGGCAGACCAACACGGCTATCTATCTGTAACTGCATTATTTAAAGGAGGAAATCGTGTACAATGGTACTTCAGTTTTCAAATGTCTCAGAAGTTGAACATTTTGGTTTTCGAACACTGTAAACCCGGAAGTAAATGCTTCGGTTTTTGAACACGCCTCAGAAGTCGAACATGCTACTCAGCTTCCGCTGAGTGCAAGATCTGGAGGGCTAGCTGTCGGCTCTTGAGTCCTCAGTTTTTGAACGTTTCGGTACTCAAATGGTCTTCCAGAACGGATTACGTTCGAAAACCAAGATACCACTCTATTGTGTGAAGAAGAAGAAGTAGAAGAAGAAGAGTTTGGAACTGATATCCCGCTTTATCACTACCCGAAGGAGCCTCAAAGTGGCTAACGTTCTCCTTTCCCTTCCTCCCCCACAACAAACACTCTGTGAGGTGAGTGGGGCTGAGAGACTTCAGAGAAGTGTGACTAGCCCAAGGTCAGCCAGCAGCTGCATGTGGAGGAGTGGAGACGCGAACCCGGTTCCCCAGATTACAAGACTACCGCTCTTAACCACTACACTACACTGGCCATGTGGCTAGCATTCTTCGGAAAGAGGGCCACATTGACCCATGGCCAGCCCTCTGAGGACCACACATTAGAGGTGTAGCTGAGGTAGAAAAGTGGCTGTTGCAAGAACTGCAGTCAGTAATAGGAAAAAAATATTAATAGACACCTATGTGGGGCATCATGGTAGTCTGTGGATTCTCCTCCATAGTTAGTTCCACTGCCATCTTCATTCCTGAGGCCCAAGGAGTGATAGAGGAGAACAGGGGATCAAGGTGGGGCTCAGGTTGGGGTTGAATGGCTTCATAGGTGGACCAGACAAAGCACACATGAGATGGGGTTCTTTGGGTTTCTCTTGCAGATGGAGTACTGCAAGTTCCCCCATGTCTTCAGCTGGAACAGAGTCCTCTGTAGGGTGACGCCCCAAGCTTCCTCCAAAGAGGTCTCTTCAGGGTCTGGGTCAAACCTGACCCTGACATGTCAGCTAGAAAGTATCTCATTGGCCACAGCCATGAAATCACTAGATTGCCTCAACTGGCTCTGATATGTTGCTTTTCTTATACAGGTTTATAGGTCTGCTGGAAGGCTTACCAAGATACGTGAAGTATTTTTTAAATACTTAATGAACTATATGAATGAAGAGTGTTTATTTTTTGTGTTTTTTTATATTGTAAGCCTGAGGGCAGAGTTCCTTCTGTTTAATAAATATACTTAGGAGGTTCAAGGGCATAATAAACCATCACAACAATGATTATAATAATAACGTGTCACTATCAGAGTCTGGTGAGGCAGCTGCCTCAAGTAAAAAATGGAGATTGCAGAATGCACAAAAAAGTATACGTACACTTCTCACGAAAGAGACACAAAACTTTTGATTCCTGAGTATGCTAAAGCTATCCAATATTAGAAGCACTGGGGAAGGCAGCAGTATTTATTTTATTTTTAATCATAGGTTTTTATGGGCATTTCCTTTCTACACATTGTTTTTCTCCTTTGTATTCTTGCTTGGAGATCCACATCTGCTGGAATTCTGTAAGCGTAGCAAATTGGGTATTATGCACCTTGATTCTGAGGGAGAATGTGACCATTTGCTATTCTTTCTCAGGCAGGAAATTATTTGGGGACAACCCCAGCTGCCATTATGCTTCATTTTTTTTAGCTGTGTCATGCCAGCACCAAAGCAGAATATTTTACTAAAATCTGCAAATCTGCCACATCTCCCAGCCCCTGCATACACATATCTTCTGCTTCCTTGTCAAAAATCTTTCTTAGACAAAATAAAAATGAATAGGGAAAAGCGTCAAAGATTTGAAAATCAGCCTGTTGAACCGGCACTGAAATCAATGGAAAGCCTTAAGCTATCCAAAACGTGTGTTTTTTAATCACCTTTTAAACCAAATAGATTTGTCAATGGCTACCTCACTCCAGAGTTTTGATGGATTTTATTTGTTGCAGCATAATTGTGAGCAGAGCTCACCGTCTGAAACTTTCAAGGCTAGAATTATCTTTGACCTCCACTCTGAGGGGTGAGGTGGGCAGAGAAAGGGAGGCTCAAACCTTGATTCACAGAATGAAATACAGTTTTAATATCCTTCCAGGAGACAAACCTCTCAGATGATTCTGTATGTATCTGCACTCAGGTGGTGAGTCATCTTGAAGGCCAGAAGCAGCACAATCATCAGTAAAGGGCATATTTTAACTAAAGGAAGGAAATGGCTCTAATTATCATTAGAACCGCAGAGTGCCTAATCGTAATAGCGGCACTGGACAAAGGTCTTCCTGTCGTCTAAAATGTCACGCAAAGCAGAGCTCGCATTAGCCGCATGTTGTCAGAGGAGAACAAAATAGTTCTCTGGTTTACCTTTTCTGTCACGTCGTGTCAAGCGAAGCAAAGCAGCATGACAGCCAACAGACAAAAACAGGTGTGTTGAAAAATGGGGGTACACACGGACAAAAATCAGACACGCTCTCATTCTACAATACGGGCACATTTTAAGGGGTTGCTTAGCATGCCTGCCAAAAGGGGGGGGGAGGAGACAGAGTGCAGTATGGTGGTTAAGATATTCTAATCAGAAATACTGACTTGAGGGAATTGGTGTAAGTAACTTCACATACATCCCATACCATCCAAAGCTTCGAGGTGAAAAACTGGGGTGTGAATCTTCCAAGGCCACACTCTCACCTAAGTTGTGTGAACCACGTGAGATTGTGGCCCCACAAAAAAACAATTTCTTCAGGGAGAGATTGCAGCGAGAAATCATGTGAGATTGCAGTGTCCAAAATGGCCACCGTGTTCTCGTGATAAAAAAATGAGATGTCCCGGTTACCGAGACAGTTGAGCAGTATGGCATCCTAGTCAGTTGATACAGGCCACATTCACACCAATGCATTTAAAGTGTTATTGTGCCACTTTAAATAGTGAGGGCTTCCCCCAAGGAATTTGGGGAGCTGTAGTTTCTTAAGGGTTTTGAGAGTTGTTAGGAGACCTCTCCTTCCCCTACAGAGCTACAATTCCCAGAGTTTCTTTTGAAGAAAGTATGACTTTTAAACCACTTCGAGAATTGTAACTCTGTGCATATGTATATGTGCGTGCATAAGTATGCAATAAACAAACACAATCTCCACATTATAAGGGTGGAGGTGACAACCCAAGTCCATAGCTATTCAACAGCACAATATCCATATATGTAACAATATAAAAGTCACATGCATATTGTGTGCAACCCCTGCTCACCTCACTCACAAACCCCTCCTATCTCTTTGCCCTTCTCCCACACCTGACCAAACCACCCCTCCCTTTATTTCCCACCCACCTCCTTGCCTATCCTATGCTCTTTTTTCTTCAAAAGGAAGGACCTCTCTGAGAGCTTCCTATTTTGCTGAATGTGGTTTGTAGGCCACATTCAACTGAATTTAATTTCCACGGTCACTTAGTTTAATGATTCAGCAACAACAAGCAGAGCCTATTTACATTCTATGCAAACCAGTACAAAGTATTTGTCAAACAAGTCATAACCTTTCATTGTCTCTGCAGTCACTGGTGAAATGAATCAATGGCTACTGATAACATTTACAGTGACACAAAGACAATTGAGTCAAGTGGCTTTCAGTTTAAGCAGATTTAATTGTTTTGTGTGCTGCTCATTATAACTCAGTCTGCCTCGGTTCTAAGGCTTAGCGACTTCGAAATCATTCTCTTTTATTAAGCACTACTAAGTGGAAGTGGGGACCATTATATTCAAGAGCCAGTTCTTAGAATTTTGACTTGGTAGCATCAGTACTCCGATGCCCTTTGTGATCACATATTGAGGACCAAACTAGATGTTCAATAGCAGATATGAGAACTGAGGGTGATATTCACCTAAGCACTTCTGCTAGTTCAAAGACTTTTAGCTGTGTTGCGGAACTTCTCTATAACTCTGTATTGCTATTGCATGTATTTTTATGCCCCCCAAAAAAGTATCCATAATGTGGAAGTACACATTACTCAACACAATACTCGGCAAAGGAATTTCATTGCAAAATTTAGAGAAAAGCAAATTTCAAAGGATGGGTATGTTTTGGTTGGTATATTGTTTCAGAAAATGAGAATTACGTAGGTTCACCTTTAAATATGAACTGAGATGAATTTCCCCCCCCCCCCATCCCTAGTTAGAGGCATTGGGAAAAGGTAAAGGTAAAGGTACCCCTGCCCGTACGGGCCAGTCTTGACAGACTCTGGGGTTGTGCGCCCATCTCACTTAAGAGGCCAGGGGCCAGCGCTGTCCGGAGACACTTCCGGGTCACGTGGCCAGCGTGACATCGCTGCTCTGGCGAGCCAGAGCCGCACACGGAAACACCGTTTACCTTCCCGCTGGTAAGCGGTCCCTATTTATCTACTTGCACCCGGAGGTGCTTTTGAACTGCTAGGTTGGCAGGCGCTGGGACCGAGCAGTGGGAGCGCACCCCGCCGCAGGGATTTGAACCGCCGACCTTTCGATCGGCAAGTCCTAGGCGCTGAGGCTTTAACCCACAGCGCCACCTGCGTCCCAGAGGCATTGGGAACTTTGCCCTTAATGTGTAGAACAGGCTCCCTCCAGTTTGCCATCTTTCCTCCTTCCTCATCTTTGTAAGCACTAGGGCTTTTTCTCAGTTGGAACTCACCGGAACTCACCTTTGGTACCTCTCAAATGAGCGCCATTGCCATTATAAGAGAACAAGAGAGGTGTTCATGGTGAGTTCCGGCACCTCTTTTTCTAGACAAATAGCACTGGTAAACACATTAAGGTGAAGGGCAATGGCTCAAAGCGGAGGACATGTTTTGTCCATAAAGGGTTCCAGGTTCAATTCCTGACATCTCCTGTGCAAACGTTTCCTGGGAGGTGGTCTGGGAAAGACTTCTGCCCGAGACATTGGCAAACCACTGCCAAGTAACCCTGAGCCAAATAATGTTCCATCTCAGTAGAAGGTTATTTCTATATCACTCAAAGGCTTTCATAATTCCTAGATTCTGTAAGATCTACCATTAGCTATCCTTACTTTACCTTTCCCCCTATCATTTTCCTTGTGGGGGTGGGAAATGGTAAGGGATTTAAATCAGGTACTAATATAGACACCATCACATCTTAGAGGACAATCCACATAGATGAATAGGCAACAACAGGAACCCCCTTCCATCTTGCGGGAAATGTGAAGTCCCTCATTTTGATAAGGCTATTCAGAGCAGAACACTTTCTAGCAGAGGGCTATACAGAGACACAGCAACAGAAGAAGCAAAACACATTGTATGCTGAAGGATCAATGAAAGGCATGCACCCAAGTGTTTCAATTTGCACTTCCTGGAGCCATTCTGAGAACATGAATTAAGCAAGAGTGCCCCCAAGGCTATTAGTCTACTATATCCATACCTGAACTTTCATTTTTTCCCCCAGTTATATTTTCTTGTTTCTCACTTAAGTTATGGAAGCAATAATTTGCTTTAATTCACAGCTGCTACTAGACATGAGGGGAATTTGGGTCAGTTCCCCAAGACACCGAACATAGATTAAGGAGCATAGGAGCCAATTCCTAGGGGCTGTGGGGGCTTTGCCCCTGCAATAAAATATTTAAGGCCTCCCACCAAAGTTGATGGACATTGCCATTCAAATGGTGTGTGTGTGTGTGCACCGTGTCATGTGATCAGTTATGTGAGGCGGGGCTTACCTGGGCCCCCACAATATGTTAGTCAAGTTAGCACCTCTGTTGGGGAGAGTAACAGTAACATCTTAGGTCAGGAATGCTTAGACATTTTGTTTTTGACCTCACCATAGTATTTGTTCACTTCTGTTGGACTTTGTCCTAGAGGTTTTGCATAAAAGTGCCATAGTTGGATGCACTTGCTCTAGAAATGTACTCAAACGAAACTTGATGGTTTGGGTTGCTTTTAAAGGCTGGAGTTATACTTTGGGAGAAGGAAGAGATAAAAAGAGGAGTATATTGCTGATCTAGTTACTTAGCAACTATGCTAGTCAAGAAGCTTGAAGCACCCTCTTTTTAAGGTGGGCAGGCAAATCACTGAGGTGATGGTGGATGTCTTATTAACTGTTTACAGCTCTGTTGGTCTCATGTCTGACCTATACCCTTTTGTGGGAACGTTGAGATTATAAAAATAAAAACAGGCAAAGATCTGGAAAAAAAACATACCAAAGGTTTGTTGTTTACCGGATTATCTTTCAGAACAAATAGAGATGTCAGTGACACTCACTATACTTGGTCCTAGAAACAAGCAAAAAGAAGAAGAAAGGGCTAGGAGCCCCCAAATTATTTTCCAGTTGAGATTAAACCTAGAGCTGGAGAAGATTTATTGGTGTCAAAGTGACTCCTTTGCAGACGGAGGTGCGGGGGCTGCTAAATGCCCCCAATCTCTAGCGGCAAATCATAGACAGCTCGTTTATCTAATAGGGTGACAAAGAGAGGGTGAGCCCCCAGATCCCCTCAGTGCATGCAAGAGTAAGCCCAACCCCATATGTTTTATTTGAAATCTACTACTGTATATATTTTGGAAAGTTGTCTCTGTATTATTTCTGCACTTAAGATATTGTAGCCAGACTTTGCACAATGGTTTACTTGTTCATTTATTATTGCATTTACACCCCACCTTGTTCTCCAGGGAGCTCAAGGTGGCAAACATAGTTCTCCCCCTTGTCATTTAATCCCCACAACAACCCTGTGAGGTAGGTTAGGCTGAGAGGCAGTGACTGACTCAATGTCACACCAAGTGAGGATTCAAACCCTGGTCTTTCAGGTGCTAGTCTGACACTCTGAAATTCCTTCCTCTCTCTCTCTCCACACACACACACACACACAATATTTTTGGTGTGCTTTTTAAAAAAACAACAACAAATGATTAATGTGGAACAGGATAGAATGGGCATATAAAATAATAATAATTTATTATTTATACCCCGCCCATCTGGCTGGGTTTCCCCAGCCACTCTGGGCGGCTTCCAACAAAACACTAAAATACAATAACCTATTAAACATTAAAAGCTTCCCTAAACAGGGATGTCTTTAGATGTCTTCTAAAAGTTTGGTAGTTGTTTTTCTCTTTGACACCTGGTGGGAGGGCATTCCACAGGGCGGGTGCCACTACCGAGAAGGCCCTCTGCCTGGTTCCCTGTAACTTGGCAACAGATATAGCCCTCTCCATTCTTTTGGGATGCAGATGACAGTTTCAGGATAGATGGGTTTCCCTCATGCAATGACAGGAGTTTGATTCCTGTACACAGAGATGGTATAACAGATACAGATTCTATCTCTATATTTGAATTACAGTTGCCTTCTCCAGCTGTGCTGGCTGAGGATGGTGGGAGTGGCAGTTTGCAGCATTTGGGGGTCACTGGGTTGGGGAAGGCTGTCAGCCACCGTCGGAAAGTCTGTCCTCAGCAAACTACAAAGCCAATCAGGGTGACTATGGTGATGCAACTATACATTTCCGTTCCTAACATCCCACAGCCAGGAAGTGTCCTAAAATAAATCTGGGTAGGTGTTTTGCAAGTCATTTCTAGACATCACTGGCAAAAAAAAAAAATAGTGGGTGTTTGCAAGTCATTTCTAGAAACTCTTGGCAAACAAATGGCATTATACAACCATTTGCATCATCTCCATCAGACCTTGAGGGTTTACTTCTATTTCTTATACAGCATTATTCATACATCGCACTTGGGAAATAGCCAGATTTACTGCAGCAGAATTGTCGTTTCAATTATTTTCCCCATTTTGTATAATAAAATGTATGCTAGCTGTGAGTCTGAAAAAGATGCTCTTTGGGTTGTGGGTGGTTTTCCCCCCTTCTTCTTCTTTTTTAAGAGCTTGTACTTGGGGGAAAGGGCAAGCTTTGCGTTACGGCAAACCATTTAAAAGAATGTGAAGATTGCAATCTTAACTCTGTGCCCACTTACCTAGAAGTAAGTTCCACTGAGCTCTGTGGGATGAGATGTGTCTGGGATTGCACTGTGAGAAAAGCTATCTTGTTTCCCTTTAGGAAACTTCCCACCCCCACCCCAGCATATATGTTAGCTAAATCATTGTTTTAAATAGTATTCTGAACGCAATCACTTCAAGACATGGTGCCCCCTCTGCATGCTGCAGACTCCAAACCCTACCATCCCCGACTACTGTCCATGCTAGCTGAAGCTGATGTAAACATCTGGAGGTCGCCATGTTAACAAAGACTATATGGTCGCGTTCCTGCCCCTTGTTATGTTTTGATCAAATACATGTGTCCTTCTTCAAAGTGGTGCCATTCAACCCATATAAGTCTATAGTTTCTTATGGTTTCTTATATGTGTTCCCAGTTGTTTAGAGTCTGGGATGCTGCACTTCAGTGATGCTTGCCAACGTGATCTAGCACTGAATCTTAAATTTATAGTGTAGACAAAACATGTGCTTGTGGATGTCCAAGAACAGGGATATGTCTCTAAATAAGCGTATCAGCTAACAAAATTGTTTGGGATACACACACACAGAGAGGTCTATAGCGGGTTCATGTTTGCCCAAAATAGTTTCCAATCAGATTCAATTACTTTTATTTTCAGATATATGAGCAACAGGTGCTGATGGATGAAATGTTTGGTAAAGCCAGCCACTTTTGATCTCACTCAAAACACAATCCATTGGGTGGGATTCTAGCAATCAATAAGAAATCAAGACAATTGTACAAAAACAAACCACGCAAGCTGCTTGACACTTCCAAAAACATCTCACAAATTAGATTTATATATGGTTTTCATTTTAGAGACTCTTTCCTCTAGGAGGGGAGGGGCTGTTCTTATTTTTGATGTATAGCCAGCTCAAAGGTCATAGTATCAGTTAGTTCTATATCAGAATCTAGATGTTGTCAGCATAAACAGGTTGGTTCTCGTTCTATTAGTTAATTGTGTTTCCTTGGTAGCGTGAGGTATTGGAGAGTCCACAACCTCCCAAGGGAGACCGCTCCAGTTTAAGTCACCTTTCTTACTGTCAGAAAGTTTTTCCTGATGTTTAGTCGGAATCTCCTTTCTTGTAACTCGAAGCCACTGGTTCGAGTCCTACCTTCCAGAGCAGGAGAAAACAAGCTTGCTCCATCTTGCATGCAACAGCCCTTGAGATATTTGAAGATGACTATCTCCTCTCAGTCTCCTCTTTTCCAGGCTAAACATACCCAGCTCCACATGTTTATATGTGTATATATTCTAATATTTCCATTGCATAACTCAAGAGGCAGTGCTCAGAGAATTTCCAGTCTATGAGACTGAAATCAGTATGACAAAAGCGGCCTCTTGCCTCTGCATGGCAGCAGGAAGGCAGGGCAATGACAATGAAGTATGTTGCTCCACAAAGGTCATGCAGACACATAAACACCCCAAATCAGAATATGTGGGTAGGATAATCTGCCAAGACATAATAACTGCCTGCTGCTTATTGCACTGTTAGGAAGTCAGGGTCATCCCTTCTGATTTCAAGTGTAACAAAGGACAGAATTTAACCAGGCATTACTAAGAGTCTGAATTATGGATATTATATAGATATTTGACAATCCCAAAATGTAGAAAGTTCCATCCTGACTATGAGAGTTCAAAGGGACTTCTGGAGTGTGTTTGGCAATTGCTTTTACTGTTGATATCCCGCCACGACCTTCAGGGCTAGCCCTTTCCAATTTATCTCAATAGATTCAACTTCTGACAGTAAAATTCAAAGACAGCTCTATCCTCTTCTATGTGATTCTAGCATTATTCCGAGCCATTGTTGTGTATGCTATTATTTCCTTTTGTGCCACACATCATGGTTCCCAGCAAATTTGCCACGCAGCTCCATAGAAATCGCAGGCGAGTTATTCAAGGCATGAATTTGCCTTGACGGTCCTTTAATGGAAAAGCCACATGACTGCTCTACTCTTGTGCCTTCCTGAACGGTGACTCATCTCTCTTTGTTTTAGAAATGGGGGTAGGAACAAAGCACAGGGAAGGTGTGGACTGAGCGGGATTGTGGGGGGGGGGAGAGACCAAGCAAACGCAGAGCGTGTCAAATAGTTGAAAAGCTCTGTTTCATCAGAACAAGCATTTCGACAAACTGCAAATGAATGGGGATGGGGAAGCCATGCTTTCAGCATTAAATCTGCCTATTCACTTAGCAGCGTTGATAACTGAATTGCCCATCTGCCCGAGAGAACCAGATGTTTTCCATCCGTGTCTTGATGACTCTTATTTTCATAATCAACTTTAGTTCCTAGTAAAAACAGCTTTTGGGAAAGCCTCCTCTTTTTTTGCCTTACGTTGCATCCCTCTTGACCTGTCAAAATTATAGATTGGTTTATCAAACCATCCTATTTATATAGATATACTTCCTTTGATGGCACAAACAGCATTCCAGAGTAAAATAATAATAATCCCCACATCCCTTTGAGCAATGACACCACAAGCCTTCCTGGAGCAAGGCAGAGGCACGCTCTGTCTATAATTTGAGCCTCCATATGCTGACATTGAAATAATTAGCTCCTGCTTTCCCCCATGGATTTGGTGGTAATGAATGGCTTTGAGCTCTCTATTTGATTCACTAATTACTTTCAGAACCGCCGTTCCGATGTCCACTCCCTGAACAATAATTTCCATTCACGTAAACAAAGCCGTAGTCACATGGGCTGGAATCCTAGAAAATGATGTGCACACCTGAATTATGAGCACATGCATAGCCTAGTCTTTGAAGATTTCATCCACTTGCATGGATGGAGGGGCGAAAGGAACACTAACCTGAAAAGTGACCTGCCCATTTGGCAGGGCAAGCAGAAGCTGTACTAAAATTTTCAAGAACCATTTTGAGCGCGAGTGCACGAGTTCAGAGCTTTCCAAGTTGGCAGATATGCCTTTTAGACTTGACCATATGACTCACTGATAACAACCAAAGGAAAACCAACAAGTCAAGTAGTAAAATGCAAAATTCATATCCCAAGCAAATTCCCTATCCCTACAATTGTAATTTGTTTGGGTAACACATATCATCATCATCATCATCATCATCCTGAATTCTCAAGGGACAGGTGGTGGGTGAAGCCTAATGCCCACAAACATTCCTACATAAGTCACTTTCTCTCTCTCTCTCTCTCTCTCTCTCTCTCTCTCTATATATATATATATATACAGTGGACCCTCCAGATATGAATTTAATTCGTTCTGGGGGTCCATGCGCACCCCTGAAATTTCGTAAGGAGAGGCGCCGCTTCTGCGCATGTGCGTGGTGCGATAGAGTGTTTCTGTGCATGCGCGAGGCATGCAGAGCACTTCTGAACTTGAATGGCTCCCGAACAATTGAAATGCAGGAGCCACGCCTTGGAAGTCGAACATTTTGGAAGTCGAACGGACTTCCGGAACAGATTCCGTTTAACCTCCAAGGTACGTCTGCATGTCAATGAGGGATTGATTATGCCAGTGTGTCCATACTTTTTTCAAAGAGGGCCAGATTTGATGAAGTGAAGGGCCGTGAGGGCCGAACAAAGGGCCAACCAAAGTTGTTGAGCTTTTCTTAGGATTGAAGTTCTTGAGCTTTTCTTAGGGTTGAAGAAGTTGTTGACCTTTTTCTAAGGATTGAAGTTCTTGAGGTTTCTTTAGGATTTTACCCAAGGAAATAGACTGCCACAGGGGCCAGATTAAACTGACTGGTGGGCCGGATTAGGCCCCTGAAACCTCCTTCGCCCCAAATATGCCTCTTCTGATTTATCCTAAACTATACCTCCCCCCCCCCCGACCTGAGGTGCCACATCCTTAATTTAAAGTGTTGGTCCTCCTGGAGAAAGGAGGATTGGGGCAGAAAAATGTATTGAGCCAGCCTTACTGACTACACTGTGACCATGTTCTGTTTCTGAAACAGTGAGTATCACTAACCTAGCCATTTAACTGGCTTTAGACAAACTGCAATCAGTTTCAGCTGCTCGCAGCAAAGTGGAATTTCTAGAGCAGCAATGTACTTCCTCTCTCCTCAGGCAAGACCTTAGGGGATGATGTCAGAATACTGTAATGTCCTTGTTCCTAAGTGATAGTAAGGATGTCAAAATATACATGCAGTCACTGGGTAAAAGTATACCGAGATAGCTTTATACCCACCGGGAACTCAAGGGCATACCGACTATAATCTTGTTACAATTACACTGTAGAGCGGAATGTATTCCAAAAAAAGCCTTTACAGTCATAAATCAAAATACCTTTGCATAAACACATCTAAATTCATTACATATTGCTGAGAGAATGCCCTATATATTTCTGCCTTGAACGGACTGCGACTGTATTTTGACAGCAATGCAATTTGTATGGCACCTTTTATTAAAGGGCTCATAGAGTATTTTATTCACTCGAGACCATAGTTCTCTCTTATCCATTCTTCTGAGACATTTTTGCACCTGCAGCAAATAAATAAATAAATGGTGGCACAATCTTCTCGGGGCTGATTTTGATCCTTTTAATATATATTTTTTACAACAACAAAGACAAATACTTTATGGGCATTCCATTAAAGGAATCCAGCGGTCGTGGATCCTGTCCAATGCCCTGCTGGCAGCTAGGAGCCCTGGTGACATCAGGGGTGAGCTTATAGTTGTATTTGCATCAACAGGCTCCTCCTACTGGTGGTTAACCCTTGTTAGACTCGCCCCTCCCTGAGGGGGTGGAGTCACGCTCTGTTCTTTTATCCAGTGCCTAAGCCAATACCTCTCACATGCTGTAATCAATAAAGTTGTGGCCTTTCTTAGCTCATTAACCTAATATACTGCGTCCATGTGTCTTTCTTATCCTCAAGTGTGTGGCGGGTCCTCGAATCACAAATTGTACCCCATTAGAACCTTAATGGGGACAGGAGGAACAAATGACAGCTGGTTCCACCCTCATCATTTATCTGGGAAATCCAAAGTGGTTCTAAACCAAAAGTTAAAACCAAAACACAAAAAATAATTATCAGTACGTATCTTGTTCCAGGAATCTTTCAAACGTTCTCAGAAATTAAGACAAGCCCTGCTGAATAAAAAACAACAACCCCAAACCCATTAAGTCCAGCATTCTGTTCCTACTGAGGCCATTGCAGGGTTTTCAGATACAGCTTGCATTTATACTGGTTAAATGCCTTCATAAGATTCAGAATAACTGAGGGTTCAAAGATCCTCCATTCTTCTTGTCTGCCATTGAATAGTCTTTTTTTTTTAGACATTTGATTCAATCTGTGTATCAAGCTAAGTCTTCAATGTGCATGTATTAAATGTGGGGACCTTGGAACATATTTTCATGCTTGGTGGGAATGCAAAATCGTTTCTATGTTTTTGGACCAGGGTCTTCGATATCATATCCAAAATCGTTAAACAACCTCTCTCACCAAACCCAGCCTTAGCCCTGCTTTCACCAAACCCAGATTCCAATCATACTATCCAGCATAAAGATTTAATTCTTTTTTCTACTGGCAGCCACATATCACTGGAAATCCCAGGTGGAGCTACCTCTTGAGACATGGTTCAATAATGTTTGGGATACAGCTAGTCCCGAACTAGCTGGTCTTAGTTGAGTTGCAAATGGGGTTATAGATGAAAATACCTTTGATGAAACCCAGTCTCCCTTTTGTCCATACATAGGGGGAAAATATAGTAAATCTCTTCTCACAAACCTTCCTGTGGATAACTTATATGGACTGCCAATGTTTTAAGGCCATGTAAAATAGGCTTAGTGCTATGTTCTTTTCTTTGCTATGTCTATTGTATAATAAATATTTTACTTTTTTTAAAGTTTTGTTTAGATTCTTGCATGCTAAAATTCTTTTATGGTATGACTGAATATTGTCCTTAAGAAACAGTTTATTAGCGTCCATTATGTCTCTTTAAAGCTCCCGAAGAAGGAATATTGTACTCTGAAACACGTAGAGCTCAAATAAAAGTCTTCAGCAGTAAGCCTAGCCAGAGTCCACTCTCCTCTTTGTTTTGAGCCTACAGTGGCAAACCAGATGACTCTGGTTGATGACAAGCAAAACATGAGTGCAATAGCCATCTCCCACTATGGGTCTAAGTAACTGGTACCCAGAGACATGCTGTCTCTGATACTGGAAGGAGAACACAACCATCATGGCTTGAAGTCATTGATAGGCTTATTCTCCAGGAATGTCTCTAATCCTCATTTTAAAGCTATTCAAATTAGTGACCATCACTGCACCCTGTAGTAACAAATTCTGAACTGCTATTATCAGAAATGGTTGCATGATCTTCTATGATTTTCTACGGGAGAAAAGTCACAAAAGTAATGTTGTTGTTGGTTAGTCGTTTAGTCGTGTCTGACTCTTCATGACCCCATGGACCAGAGCACGCCAGGCACTCCTGTCTTCCACTGCCTCCTGTAGTTTGGTCAAACTCATGTTGGTAGCTTCGAGAACACTGCCCAACCATCTTGTCCTCTGTCGTCCCCTTCTCCTTGTGCCCTCCACCTTTCCCAACATCAGGGTCTTTTCCAGGGAGTCTTCTCTTCTCATGAGGTGGCCAAAGTATTGGAGCCTCAGCTTCAGGATCTGTCCTTCCAGTGAGCACTCAGGGCTGATTTCCTTCAGAATGGATAGGTTTGGTCTTCTTGCAGTCCATGGGACTCTCAAGAGTCTCCTCCAGCACCATAATTCAAAAGCATCAATTCTTCGGCGATCAACCTTCTTTATTGCCTTGGATTCATATTGAGATCATTGTATCATTTTTGAGATTGCATCCCAGTTCAGCACAAAAGCAATAGGAGAGTTTTTTTAATGCCCAGGTTTGTTTTTCTACTAATGCCTTTCTTGAAATTCAGTTTATCTACTGATACAATGCCTTGTGTAAAGCTAGAGTAAATACAAATCTATCCAGAGTGTCGAGAGGATAAGGTTCTTAAGTCTGGCATTAGGGGAGGATATCCAGCTCCCAGATTTCCTGTATAATGGGTTAGCCATGAATAGATACTAATGGAAACATTCTAACGTGGTCAGAGTTATTACCCTGATTCACAATAAATGGCCACAGATGTAAAACCTATCACTGATTCTGGAAATTGAATGATTTTAAATTTTACATCAATGCTGTTTAATGGCACTTGGCACTGGTTAGCAGAATAAATATGATTTTTATTTTTATTTTACAGTATATATTCCCACAGGCTCTGTATGACCTAGGTCACATATTACCTGTTCCGTGCTTTTCCTCTATGCCGTGAAATACAGGAATATAATGACAAAAACATTTGCTACTGTAGAATGAAGTGCTTTGGTAAAAGGAGATCTTCAAATTCCATGGTAAAAGCTTGGAAACTTTTCTCGCTGAAACTCCAGATGGAGCGTGCCTGCAGCTAGGTATACACATGGCATTGAATCCACATCAACTTGCTCTGTCTTGTTCCAGTGTGAGGTATTAACATGTAGAGGCAGCTATTTACATGATTCCCCTTGATGCGGAAACTTTCTGTGCCAGGGGGACTTATGCTTAATAGCAGCTGATGCTGTCATGGAAACTCCACACTAGGAGAGAGAATTTTGGGGCGAGAGATGCTACCACCATTCTCAGAGTCACTACCCATTAACCATAAAAGCCAGGGCTGGCCCCAAGACATTTTGGTATCTGAGGCGAACCACAAAATGGTGCCCACTCCCCGCCAGGGAAGAAGGGGTGAGTAAATATCTAAATCAGGAACAAGAGGTTGAATCAAAATCTACATTAAGATCCACTACCCCTATGGATCCTGCCACCTGAGATGGTTGCCTCACCTTGCCTCATACGTAGGTAGGCCAGCCCTGATAATAGCCATTGTCCAACAGTCACCACTCAAGCCCATTGAACTCAAAATAGCTTAATCATGTCTGCCTCTGTGCCATCTTGGCTGCAAGTCCTGAAAGGCCTGCTTCTGGCCAGAGCCGTTCGGGCAGATCTTCTACTGAGACAGGATGCTCCTTCCTGCCCAAGATATCTCGAGGGCTGTCACATGGAAGAGAGAACAAACTTGTTTCTTCCTGCTCTGGAGAACCAATGGCTTCAAGATACAAGAAAGGAGATTACAACTAAATATCAGGAAGAACTTTCTGACAGTAAGACCTGTTCAACAGTGGAATGGTCTCCTTTGGGAGGTTGTAGACTCTCCTTGCTTGGAGGTTTTAAAGCAGAGATTGGTTGGCCTTCTGTCATGGATGCTTTAGTTGAGATTCCTGCATTGCAGGGGGTTGGACTAGATGACCCTTGGGGTCCCTCCCAAAGCTGCAATTCTATGAGCCTATGATTCTAAGAGAAGTCAATGGCAAGCTTGGAAAGGGAGAGCTTGTCTGGATCTGGAAGACTCTTCTCTGAGTTGCTGTAGTTATACAGTTCATGACATAGGGCAGTGGTCAGCGGTTCAGTTGTGCAGCTTACCATATGTGGTCAAGAATTCCTGATTAAGCCAGGGGAAAATTGGTACAGAGATCCCAGAAAGATGCTGCCTGTCACAGGGTGATGGGGGGGTCATTTATCTAACAGTTCAGTGGCTCATTATACAACACCCCACCCCAGACCTAATCATAATCATTTCTGGTTCATAGTTAACTCTAAAATTTGACTTGGTCAAGCTGGTAAAAAGTTCTTCCTCTCTCATGAACAGATGGTCTACAAAAGAATATGACTGAAGGTATTTGCTTTGCTTAGTAGATTAGGTGAATACCCAGAGATCTAAATACTGGGGGACACATGATACAAATTTGCACATAAACCCATGAGATTTCCTTGCATCTCTCCTCTCCCTGGCCCCCAAAACATCATAGAATATATCCATACCTTTAAGACAGCCAAAGAGAAGTGCATTGTTTTATTGACTTGCTTTTGCTCTAGTGGTTTTAATTGGAAAACAAATTTGGCTGTTAGGCAGTGCTGACTTCAACAAGACAAATGTGTTACATTTCTTGTGAAAGAGGAAGGAAACATTTATCTTTATATAAAACAATAAGCCGTACAATAGGAGTGAAGCAGCGTGCTGACAAAAATAATCAATTGATGCATGGTTTCCTTGAAGTTATTCTTTGTCTTGCTAACATTAATTCAGCATCACAGAAAGAACTGTATGATGTGTTTATTTATTGTTTAGCTGTGAGGGGCTATAGTAATCAGTCAATTCTTATTGAGTTGCGCTAGCTGTGCATTTGTTCCTGCCGATTTTTAATGGATACCTAAGTTTCCAGGTTCGAGGGGGGGTCCTTGGCAAAGTGCCATCTGCTGGGCACTCTCCCAGGTCAGTGATCCTGCTGAGCTTATTTGTTGGGCAGTGATGGTAGCAGCGCTCTGATCAGCTGCCATTCCCACAGCATCCCAGAGCAACACTATATCAGGGACATTGTGGAGAATTGCAATGGCAGCCTGGTGCCGAGTGGAGCATCTGAGTGACCAAAACAGGAAGCAGCAGTGGACTCTGCTGAGGCATCAGGGATCTTGCAGGTGCCCAGTGATGTCAAGTGCTGATGCTAGGCCTAGCAGTTTAGCCAAGTTCATTAGTGCAGGGACAGGGAAGCAATCGCCTTTCATATGTTGCCAAACTCCAACCCCCATTAGACCCAGGCAGCACAGCCAATAATCAGGGATAATGGGAGCAGCATCTGGAGGGCCAGAAATTCCCCACCCCTATATTTGGGTAAGTAAGTTTGCATAATTGGAGCACAAGCCTACGTGAAGTGGAACAAACTGACTGACAAAATAATATTCAAGGAAGCATGTTCTGGAGATGAGACATTAAAAGTTGAGGTATCTTGTTCAGAGACTTAACAATGGCAGTGGGGCATGCATCAAGGCTTCTTGTTGGCCCCTGATACCGAGGATGGGGGGGGGAGGAATTAGATTCAGTTCAGATTTAAAGGTGAAATTATGAAGTTCACACATTCCAAAGCAATTTGTATACCAAAACTCAGCAATCTTTGAAATTTGCACTTCTTTGAACTTTGCAATGTGATTCTCCAGGCAAGCATTTGTACAAAAATGTTTATGCTTTTTTCTTTTCTTTTTTAATGCCTACCCTAAATGAGGTCTGTCTTGGGACCTCTGGAGTCTTGGGCATCCTCTTTTCAATTCTGCTAGGGTCTGCTTCCCCAGCATGTTCTCTGGTGCAGCAGACCCCTTCAACTCACCCAGTGGTGTACAAATATAGGCCAAAACCTACTCCTCACCACCGGTAACCATCGCACCAAATTGGGCAACAATACCTTCAGAAGTATATGAATCAGTGCACTTTAGAATAGTTTGATGTGCCATCTTGATTCACAGTGATGTCCAAGAGAATCCAAATGTGGCTGAAAATGATATTTCTAGAGGCGTTTGAATGCTTAGAGAACAGATGGACAAACCACTTCCTCAAACACACAGTAGATCCATCCACCCATGAACTGGGTCAAAGAAAGGCATGAGATTTCAGTAACAGAGGAAGAGGACTATATGACCGTAGTTCTGGGATAACACTGGGTACAAATTAACACGGACAAATGATACCCCTCAATTTGCAAAGCAGTGCAGAATTGATTGTGACATACAACCCACCCATTCACTATGACTCAGGGCAGGTTTATTCCAGACATCAGTCCACTGAAACGAGTGAGGCTGCCTAGGTTTTAATTTGGAACAGTAGAGCAGAGAAGCAGATTGACAGCCTACATTTCCCTGGGAAAGAAATACAAGTCCATGTCCGCAGTGGAATTTGGCAGAGTCGTTTCTTTGTTCCCTTGGGCTTTCCTGCCACGTTAAGCAAAGTTATCTTGGTTAGATCCACTGGCATTTATCCACAGGCAGGAGAGGGCAGATCATTAATGGCAACAATCTTAACATTTTACGTTAATTCTTAGGGACCAATTCTGTCATCTGCCAGGTGCCAGGACACTACTCAGCACAGTCACTAATCTTGTAAAATCAACCCTTCAACTTTTAGCCTTGAAAACTGGTTTAACAAAATGCACGGTGACAATGATATATTGGCATAAAACGTTGGGAAGGTTAACTGTAATCCTCACCATTACAGTTTGTTCTCATGCATTAAAATTGCCCTCCACTTGGATCAATTAACTGACGCTAACCAATTATATCAATAAACAGTGCCTTCCTATGCATATTCACTAGAAAGAAATCCCATTATGCTGAACAGGACTTCCTCCCTAGTCGGGATTGCAAACTAAAGGTTGCTGTTACAGTCCTAACCAGCACATCATGTCTTATAACTAACATTTCACAGGGCTACCTTACAGCAAGGCTGAATGATCTTATGCACTTAAACATAATGATCTTATGATCTATCTATCTTATGCACACTTACTTAGAAGTCAGTCCTATTGAACAAAGTGGGACTTACTTCTGAGTATAGAAGGACAAATCTGTCAATTTCTCATTTTTCTACTCTCTAGTTCTCTCCATTTCCACATGAGTTTGCAATTTTTTGGTCAAAAGTTCCCATGAAAATTCATCCGCATTTTAGTGTGAATGTTTAATATCCGTGTTTATATGCATTTTTACCTATAATATGCACATTTTTGCAAAGCAACCTTCACTAATAAACTGCTATTTGTCATTTACATTCAGCACAGCTGAAGTGGCCTTGGAACCTGACACCCCCTGAGCAGTGAAGTGTCACCCTCACTTTGAAAGAAAACAAAATGAGGAATCATTTAATGCAGGGAATTCATCATTTTGTGAGGCAATGAGAAACTTTCCCTTGCAAAAAAAGAGAGAGAAAGTTAAATCACGTGGAAGAATGGTGGAACTAGTACACATCAGAGGAAAATCTGAAGAGACCACTTAATTTGGAGGTTAAAACCAAGAGTTCTGAGTTAGGTGAAGAAAACACGTATGTAGAATAACCTCAGTATGAAATAGCAAAATATGTTTTCCCTATGAAATTGCAAGCTCCATTAGGGATTTACCTGGTTTGCTTTTTGTTTCGTTTAAAGCACTTTACCCCCTTCTTCAACTGAAAAGTTTGAGGTTTTTTCTTCTCTTCTTTCTGTCAACACCATTTATACTCAGGTGCAGAAATCTTTCCTTAACAATGTACCAGCATTTCCAGTTGTCAGGAAGATGTCCTAGGGAACACAGGAAGTTGCCTTATATTGAATCAGGTCATTTGCCATTCAAGTGCAGTACTGTCTACACCAGGAGTCACCAGTGTGGTGTCTGTCGGTGTGCATCCATCCACAGAGCCCTTTCCTGGGGCCCATCCTCCCTCTCTCCTCCAGAGAGCTAGGACACCATATTGGGTAATAATAATAATAATAATAATAATAATAATAATAATAATAATAATAGATTTATTCCCCAGCCACTCAGGGCAGCTCCCAACAGAATATTAATCATAATTTTTTTTAAAGCGATAAAACATCAAACATTAAAAACTTCCCTAAACAGGGCTGCTTTCAGATGTCTTCTAAAAGTTGTTGATTTCCTTTACATCTGATGGGAGGGCATTGCACAGGGCAGGCACCATTACAGAGAAGGCCCTCTGCCTGGTTCCCTGTAACCTCACTTCTCGCAGTGAGGGAACCGCCAGAAGGCCCTCGGTGCTCGATGTCAGTGTCCGGGCTGAACGATGGGGGTGGAGATGCTCCTTCAGGTATACTGGGCCGAGGCCGTTTATGGCTTTAAAGGTCAGCACCAACACTTTGAATTGTGCTCAGAAACGCACTGTGAGCCAATGTAGGTCTTTCAGGACTGGTGTTGTATGGTCCCCGCAGCCACTCCCAGTCAACAGTCTAGCTGCCACATTCTGGATTAGTTATAGTTTCTGGGTCACCTTCAAAGGTAGCCCCACGTAGAGCGCATTGCAGTTGTCCAAGCAGGAGATAACCAGAGCATGCACCACTCTGGCGAGACAGTCCGCGGGCAGGTAGGATCTCAGCTGGTGTACTGGGTGGAGCTGGTGGACAGCTGCCCTGGACATAGAATTAACCTGCGCCTCCATGGACAGCTGTGAGTCCAAAATGACTTCCAGGCTGTGACCTGGTCCTTCAGGGGCACAGTTACCCCATTCAGGACCAGGGAGTCCTCCTCACCTGCCCGCCCCCTGTCCCCCCCAAAACAGTACTTCTGTCTTGTCAGGATTCAACCTCAATCTGTTAGCCGCCATCCATCCTCCACCACCTCCCTCGACACTTACACAGGACCTTCACTGCCTTCACTGTAGTAACACCACAGACTCTTCCTGCTGAAATTAGACTTGAAGAAGCACTCTGTTGGAGCCAATAAAGCAGGATACAACAGCTTCTTTGGGTTGCAAATGTGTCCATGGATCCAAAAAGGTTGGCAACCCCTCACCTAAACTGAATTGCAGAGGCTCTCCAACATTTCGAAAAGGAGCCTTTTCCAGCCTTTTTGTGGAAACTCTGAGGATTCTGTATGCAAATCATGAGCTCTGTCACTAAGTTATGGCCCTGACAACCAGCACATTGCAGTCCATGGCTGAGCGGCTTCTATACTCTGCACTTCGGTTGCTAACTGCTTGTTTTGTCCGTCAAAAGTAGATGCTTTGCCTCTCGTGCTGGAATCAGTTCCCCCTGACCCTTTGGATGAGTTGCACCTAAGCTAGGCACCCCATTACCCCAGCCTAATTACCCTAATGCATTAATACATGTCAGGCAGGCCTAATATCAGCAGGCAAGATCATTGGGCGGCTGCCAGCCCACCCTCTTGAGGTTTGTCTTGCATTCTTTCCTTTTCTTTCTTCAAAGCCACAGAGCAACACACAAATAATCTCAAACAATGTGAAGAGGACACATGCTGCTGCCAGATATCCAAAGAGCATTTAGGGAATGGTTACATCTCTAATATTTGGAGACTAATTAATTACCATCAAAAGCTACAGCAGAGACTTTTGAGGAGAATCTTCAGGGGCAAATTTGATCCCTTGTTTGTTTGTTTGTTTCCCAGAAATCCAGAACAAAAGTTCCTGGGACAACTGTTTGCATTCAGCAGAATCACAGCTTCCCAATAATTAGGTGCAAAGAATAATACCCAAATGAACATCATGATCCATTTTTTTGTTTTCTAAAGCTTGTGACACATTTTTTCAGATTCTTTTTCTGTGTTTGATCTGCATGTAAATTGTGTTTATGGTTCATTTGCCCTTGGGTATTAGCAACATTATTCTTAGTGACCATGGTCTCTGGAAGTGTTCTTGAGAGCTAATTTTTTAAAGGGGAAAAAAATGATACAAATTCCCCCTGGAAGATTGTTCCTCATTAATTACTCTTTGAAATAAATCTTAGGCATAAAAATGAGTGTGTGTCAGAAAGAAACAAGAATGATGTATCCTTCTGCAATAATTAGAAATTCTGCCCAGTGAGCATTACATAGTCAATTATTTTTTGTCTCATATAAATAACAGCTTCATAACACTGGTGTTTTCCAGAAGTACTGGGGACACCTCATCTCACCTGGACCAGGGACCAGCTGTGGCCACTCACCAAGTCCCCAACAGAGGGCGATGTTTGCAGCCCTGCCATCCTCCTGAAGCCACGCCATGCTTTTGGGCCATTGCTCTGCCCACTGGGCTGCCACGGAGGCCTATGGGTTCCCGCCAAATCCTCATATTTGAATCAGCCAATCCGTAGTGGGCCAGGGGGTGGAGCTAAAGGAGCAGACCGTGGAAGTGCAGGTTTCACTTGGGTGAAGTTCAGTGGTGCTCAACAGAGAGGTAGGCCTGTGTTCCTTGCAAATATGGGGGAAGCATCCATACTATTTCACTTTCTGGGGTGCAACTGCATTTTTGAAGTTTGAGGTTTTAAATAGCTACCCTTTTGCCAACATTGTTGGTTTTTTGGTGAGGGGGGAGAAGATAAATTTCCTCAGTGGACTCAAGGGTTCACTGCCCCTGCACTAAAAGGATTCCCTATAGCAGGGCCAGGCAAGATCTGTGCCCGAGAGCTTGGGAAATTTCTTCTCATCAGAGCTGAGGGACTAGTGACCTGATTCAATATATCTGGAGACGGACGAATGTCTGTTTCTGACATCTGTCAGTTTCTCATCTTTTTACCCATAATTTCACCCTTGGTTCTGTTTCAAATTAAGCAGCTCCCCCCTCCCTTAAAAATATATATTCAAATGTTATTTTACTACATATGTAAAACTGTATTTTCTCTGAGAATAGGTGTTCAGGTATGTACTTTCTCTCAAAATAAGATTTAAATAAATATTTTGATACGTTTAAACCTCTGCATACTGGGTTGTCTTGTTCAAGGAAGTGCAGAGTCTGGTGGAGAGATAAGTTTCTGATCCATGTATTAGTCCAAGAGGGGCATATATTAAACCATTTCATACTGAAATTCACAATTATCAAATTATTCAAGCATCCCAAGAGGCAATTTCGTGCGTTTAGGTGCACAGCATTAAAGCAACTTCCAGTGAAAGAACTCTGGCTCAAATGTCTTAAATGGGCTATAAAGGCTGTTCAAAGCTGTAATCAAAAGCTTATTAAAAAGGAACCACACAAGGACTATTTCCACAAGGAACTTCTAACACCACCAAAATCCCCTCTTGCTTGGGTTTTCTGCTTGTTCAGAATTCAGCTCACTGACAGCAGTATTTTCCCTGTTCAGAAAATATATTTACAGTATGCTAGATGCTAATGATCCACTTATTTAACAAAGTTCCTTTCATTTTGTGCCCTGGTGCCTTTCTTCATGCAATGTAGATTTCAGGGCTTTTCAAACAAGCAAACTGTGAGACGCTACATTATTCATCTGTTTTCAGAGTATTCTACATAGAATTTAAAACACAGACACAGAAAGAATGGGAGAGAATACTTGTGCATTATCCAGTGGGGGTATCCAACCGCAAGCAATATTCCAGCATGAGCTCCATTGAGCAGGAGTGGAGAGACTTTGCCAGCTGGTGGGTGGGGTCCTGACATCCCCCAACCTCTATAAGTCATCCTGATAGGTTAGTGGAGGGCCAATCAACTTACATCATCATAAGCGCTTTATTTTGCTATGCGGTTTGAAATTGAACAGTGTGGGCAAACCAAAGAATGTTTGCAATTTTTAAAAAGGAAAAACACAACCCATTCGATTTATCCCATATCCCACCAATCTCCCCAAAGCAATATATAGAACGAAGAGTCTTCACACTATGAATTCTATAGACCCTCTAGAATGGCTGCTCTGCAACATAGGCAGCAAGTACTGTGGGAAGGGTATTGTTAGAACCCTATGCTAGCTCGGAATTTAGTCTGCAGACTAAGACATTTGGATGGCACCAGGTTGGCAAACACTGGGATAATTAAATTTGCACTTGATCCAGTTTTGTTCAGCAGTTACCTTCCTAACACATATACACATATCAACCATCTCCCCAAGCTGTGGGAAGGGAGGGGAATAGCATGAAGACATGTCGGATCGCAATGAGCACTCCTTGTTCAGCTGACTTGAACATCGACTAAAACTTTGGATGCAATGAACTTGCAATGAAATTCTGACCTTTCAGGTTTCTCCACCACCACCACCATTTCAATGCAAAATCAATGACCCTTTCATTAAAAAGAAGAACCCCCTGGAGCAAGTAAGGGAGACCTTTTTTGATTGATCAAGAAATTATCTGGTAGTATCTCTAAGGGTTTTTACTGGAAGTTTCTTGCAGTTTCTGCTGATGGGCGACGGCAAGACTCTGAGAAGCCAATAAAGGTTCAGCTGAGGTGAAAAAGTGTATGCGGAGCCATGCTGCACTGAAGCTGTGCTGAATTTCAACTCACATCTTTCGCTTCAAGGATAATAACTGTGAACTCTGGGGCAACCTTTCCTTATAGAGAACTAATGAGTTTCTGTAGCTCCTCAGAACATCCTGTACCTGCTTGCTGGACCCCGAATTAAATTATGCCAGAACGAAGGTAACTATAATTTCTCCTGCAGTCTTCCAGTCAGAGGAGTTAGATGCTATTTCATGGGAAATTTGAGGGGGTGGGTTCCTCCTCTATACAGCGTCTTATCCGTTCAGGTAGTAAGCCAGCGTGTACTGGATTCTCACCTTGCAGAGATGGAAAAAAGGAGTTGCAGTGGAGTCCTGAGAGTGTGAAAAGCCAGATATAAAGCAATTTTGACTTCAAAAGCCTGGACCCTTTCTCTCTTTCATTATTAACAGTGAATTTCAACGGCAGAGGGCTTCTGCCATGCATGTCAAGCCCACACAACTTGTTACTCATCGAGCTAAATATAGGCCACCTCCCAGTGGCCTCCCAGGTCCTCAGTGACTTTTTCTGTAGTCCTCACAAGGCAACAGATAAAGGAGATCTATCAAGTCCTGGGTAGCCCACTGTACATTTAATTGATGGGTTTTATTTTAGGCATTTGCTCAACCAGAGGCTGGTTCAAAAACAAGCTTCAAAAACAAAACATCGACAACATGAATACTAAAAGCAACACCAGCAGGTTTAAAACAATTAAACTTCTTAATTTAAAAATCCTGGGGGAATCCAAAGGCACCAAAAGGATAGGAAAACTGAGAGCCAAATGAGCCTCTCTGAGAGGACGTTTCCATAAAAAGGGAAGCAACATAAAAAAAGGCCTTTTCTCTGCTTGTTGCCCCACTTCTCCTCAGAAGATGGAAAGACTCAGAGAAGAGCCTCACTAGATGACCTCAGGACAGATTTTATGTGAGAACCATCATTCTTTCAGTTCCAAGTCATCTAGGATATCCTTGGTTGGTGGGCTGTGTTCGTTTTGCTGGGACACCAGCTACGTAGAGCCAAGTGAATACAAAACAAGGACAATGGGACTAGCACCATGAAACAGGGATAATGGTAGACATGCAACGACATTGACCTTATATATCTAGATTTAGTATACAGTACACATGTTTGAAAATGGATATTCTTGCACTCGGGTAGCCAACCTAGTGCCCTACAGACGTTGTTGGCCTCCAACTCACATCAGCTCCAACAAGCATGGCTAGTGGTCAGAACGATGGGAGTTGATATTCCAACAACATCTGGAGAGAACCATGTTGGTTCCCCCAGTGCGAGAATATCCATTTTGCTATTGTTCAAGCTGGGTCCAAAGGTTATTCAGAATACCAAAGACATGAAATGGGAGGAAGGGATTGTTCCCCATGCTGCAAACTGGACTCTGCAAACTTCCTTTCAAGCTGTAGATATGGCTTGCTGCTATAAAAGCTTTGTAGGACATGTTTGTGGTAGGCCTGTTACACCCCAAATGTTTGCAGTGAGGAACAACTCCAGGTTTTGTCTAGGGGCCACAAACAAGGCTATCATTTGAGGGGTTGTTTCGTTTTTGTATGAAGAAAAGAAGCCTGGAGGTTCTCTTTGAGTCATGTCAGATGCTATATTTTCAAATGAGATGAAAATGTTTAGCTCTTAAAAAAAATCCCTTTGTGCCAAGAAGGTCTAGGGTTGTTGATCATTAATCAAAAAGCCAATTTTAGGTACTAAAATCCAGATTAGGGACCTGCCACTTCCACTGATATGAGTGAAAGAGAGTTTACTACATGCTTAATTGTTGGTTTTTCTAGTTCATGCCTGAAATCTCTAGTTCTCAATCATTTCCATTTTTAGGTTGGTCAAAAAAGCATATAAGGTAAAGGTGAAGGTAAAGGTACCCCTGACCATTAGGTCCAGTCTTGGATGACTCTGGGGTTGTGTGCTCATCTCGCTCTATAGGCTGAGGGAGCTGGTGTTTGTCCGCAGACAGCTTCTGGGTCATGTGGCCAGCATGACTAAGCCACTTCTGGCAAACCAGAGCAGGCAAAAGTTTTTCAATCCCATTATTTCAATGGAGATAATTAAGCATGTGCTTACCTTGTTTAACTTTGCAGAATCATATCGGAAAATTCAGATTTTCAAAATTCAAATGCAGAAGCCCTGTCTAGTGGCTGCTGCATCTGAGTAAACGTGTGCCATTCCATTACTCGTGAAATTGGTAACTTGAAAAGGAATCTGCAGCTTTCTCTTTTTTCCTATATTACTTCTTATTCAAATATGGATTTAAACTGAAGCCTTGACATTGCCCTTTTCTGTGCAGTCTGTATTAAGTACTTACACTAATGAGACACTGGAGTTAAACAAATGGCAAGGCAAGGATTGTGCTGTGAATATGAGAGAAGGAAAGATGTTTTAAAGTTCATCCCCGGGCTGATGCCAAGTTACATTCTGGCTTCACTATAGGGAGTTACTGGACTTATTTCTGTTTGCTCCATGCAGGGCAGGGATTGCCAATGTGGTGTTCTCAGTAAATATCCACTCAAAAAATCCACAATGCACAAGAGGCTGTTTGCTCTTTGTGCTCAAGGCAGCCATGGACCACTTAATTCCTTCATTTGTCCCCCAGCCTTGCTCCTCTCCCTTGCCCATCAAGCACCACACCTGGAATCCCACTAACTATGGCTGGCAAGGGAAGGGAACCTAGGTGCCAACTCCCTGGGGCTCTGGGTGCCTGAGCAATCACAAAATTCCACATGAAGGGGCCAAGCACCCACAACTTTTGGTGCCAGGGCCATGCATGTTGCATGGCACCCACCACCCCAGGCACCGATGGTCATGGGGCCAAGTCGATACTCCTGGAAGGAGAGGTACAAAAGGAAAAGAATAAGCTTGAAAAGGCTTCAGGCAATTTGAGTCAGCAGAGGCTCGGGGAACAAGATGCACTGGCAAAGTGTTGGAGGGCAAACCTGTGTGTACCACACAGACTGACCCGCACCCCCTAAACTAGCTTGTTGCTCTCAGGTTAGGTGCAAGGGAGGGTGTTGTTCCATCACCAATATTGAAATAAGATCCAGCAGCAAGTCTATTTGGTTTCTGTACGTGAGAAAAGGTGTGCCATGTTGTCCTTTGTTTCAAGCAGTATCCTGGCCTGCTCCAAGCAGCTGCCTCCTCTGCCTTTGCACTGAGATCATAAAAGGTGGGTCTCTTAATTACAATCCAGCCACAGTTTCATGCTATCTTAAAGGTACGTGTTGGTAAGATGCAATCTGCATCTTTTGCATGAATGCATAATGAAATAGAACTTCCAGGTTGTCCTCCTGAGTGGGGTGGCTGCTCCTACAATGAAAGACAAGGTACACTGCCCTAAATTGAACTGTGCAATATCATAGAGTGGAAAACGATGCAAGAGCATCTCAGTCAAGTCACCTTGCGCCTTCTCCTTACTGTGTCCTGCTGCAGGGATGGTAGCTGACCCAGATGAAAGTGTACATATCTCCCTTCATTTGGCTGGTCACTATCGGCAGATCTACATGGGGGGAGTGGGGAGACACTATAAAAAAGTCAGAAATTAGATTGTTATAACAAAAGAAAAAATAACGCTATGGAAAATCGTGTAGAAAATTTTTCTGCTCTCTGGCACCATCTGGTGTTGCATGTTTATAATGCATTCAAATTGTTGTTTCTTTACTAATGTAGCTGAGTCCTATAATAGCCCTGAGGAATTAAAAAAACACATGACTTTGCTGGGATACATCTGTTCCGGTTATAGCAGAACAAAGACTGATAAATGTTATTTTCTTCCTTGTAACACTGGATCAAAATCAGATTTGCAGGTGACATTGTACATTTCCATAATGGATGCCTGTATATAAGATAATATCAAATTAGACCCAGGAAGAGCAGAAAACAGAAATATTCTAGTAGAGTAATTCTCTCTCTCTCTCTGCTACTCTTTCTTTATATATAGTGTGTACAGTTGTTGCAATTCTAATCCTTGTGTGAAACTGATACCATCTATGACTCAAATGCTCTAATGAGTGACTCACTAGTACTGAGAATAGCTATCAAAGGGTCACTTTGGGGCTAGAAGGATCCTTTCAGGAAACAGATGGAACAGACATTTATAATCGGTTCCTGCCTTTCCCTAAAGATGTGTTCAGCTGTTATGGCGAGATCAGTCTTTAAAATACTAGTTTCACATAAAAATGACTGTTACGTCTTATAAAAGGACAATGGCTTAAAGGCGAGGAATACCACCATGTATTTTTTATTTTATTTTATTTATTTATTTATTTTTAGGGACAAAAATGATGCACCGATGCAAAGCAAGGCTTGAAGCTCCTACACATCCCGGAAGTTTTTGTTTCCATTATGCTTAGCATACAATTGTGTATAGCCATGTGGTAAGAGACACCTTGAATTGCATGGTTAGACTTGCAGGGTGCTACGTAGGTGTTTTCTTTAATGAATTGGTATTGATCAACATACAGAAATACATCCTTCTGTCAAATCCACTGCAGGAAGGTAGGAAAGATGGATGGAGAACTATGAGAAGACAGGCCCATCAACAGTAGGCATATGCTGTATAGATTCTTATCTGCTGCAACCTCCATTCATCTTCACAGCCATCGTAACATATCGCTTGTTATCATCCGCCTGTTCTGCCATTGAGGACTTCTTGGATCATTCTTTGTCTAGCTCCTCCCCTTTGACCTTACTGCCTTGGGTGACCCTGCTGGGAGTACGAGACTCCCGACGGCTTTGCTCACAAGGGTCAAGGGAACGAATGTGCAAGCCCATTCACCATGGCAAGGTGATGACCCAGTGCTCCAATTGGAAAACAGCCTTTACCAAAGGTGTCATGGGCTTTGAAGACGCTCAAACTCAGGACGAAAGGCAGAAACTTGCTAAGAGGATGCTTGGCATGCTTGGCAAACCCTCACCGTGATCAACTCCCACCCCAAAACCTGTGTCCCCACTGTGGAAGGATGTGTGGATCCAGAACTGGCCTCCACAGTCACTTATGGACTCACTGTTAAAACCATGTTTATGGAAGACAATCTTTCTTGCCTACGAGTGATCACCAAAGAAGAAGAACTATATAGCAGCCTTCTTCAGTCTCCAGATGTATTTGGACTACAACTCCTACCAGAGTTGGTTGGGTTTGATGAGAGTTGTCATTTGAAACATCTGGAGGGTACCAGATTGACAGAGGCTGCTGTAGGGTCTCAAGACAATAGTTGTACACTTCCTTTTAAGAATTATAGGGGCAGAAGTCCCCCAAAAAGATGGTTAAATTGTTTGTGTATGTTACGACAGCAGCAAGGATTTTGTGTGCTCAAAAAAAAAATGGAAGGTAGAAGAAATTCCCACAAAAGAAGAATGGATAAGTAAGGTGACAGACTATGCAGAAATGGCAAAGTTAGCAGCTAATGTGAAAGAACCCAGTGATGACAGCTTTGTGGAAGAATGGAAGTCTTTTTTGGACTATTTAAAGAAATCGGACAGTTTGATGAATTTGCAAGCAGGATTTGAAGTTTGAGCAACAGAAAGATTTAGGACTTGGTGTAGTATTGTTGCGATATAAGATATAGAAGGCAGGGTGCAGCAAAAGGGGAGGAACAAAATCACTATGGAAAACGGGATGGGAAGTCAACAAAACAAAAAACAAAATTATTTTTAAAAAATTAATTACCATAAAAAAAATTATAAAAAGAAAAGAAAAAAGTTGTATGCTGCAGCCATCAAGGGTAAGGAATAGATGCTGATCAGTAATATTTGTGTTGTTCCACAAGCTACATCATGAGACAGTTTGCCTTCTGCCTCAATATGATATTCATGTTAGCAAGACTGCCAAACTGTGCCAGGGAAATGCTTTGCATTTCCTGAACTGGAATGCTGTGAACATTCTTTGCTGGCTCAGATTCATGTCCCACTAACAAGCTTCCATCAGTGGCCCCAAATGATTCTTGCTGTGCATGAAGCAATATGACAGGTTTGTTTAATGTTGTATATGGTGAGCAGGGAAACATGGAGAAAGAATGAATGATGACTACCCACCTATTGATTTTGGTCCATCCCAGTTCTCGGCAGTGGTGACCAGGTGGAAATATGGAAAGAAACCATTAACAAGTGCAGAACTAATGCTCGCTAATTCTATAAGCTAAAATAAAGCATAAAACACCACTGAGAAAATTCTTGCCAGTCCAATCCAACTACTTTGACTTCTGCGTAGCCACACTTCTCATTAAAATATTGTCAACAGTTCTTGTAAGGTAGCTTACATAAAATGTCTCAGCTATCTGTTCATTTTCTTCATGCTAGATCAGAATTAACCTTTTTTTCCCTTGTTATTTCATTAATAGGAACTTAAGTAAGGCTGCATGCTTACCTTGAAGCACGGAGGCAACCAGCTGAATAACTCAGTTCTGGAGTTCTGTTTTCCAACCTGGGAAGACAGATTTCTATGCAAAATGCAGCTGTCACTCTGAATTCCAGTGGTTCCTGGCAGAGGGTCAATAATCCAATATGGTGAATTCTGAGGTCAGTATTGGAGTGGAATCTACACACATATTAAAAAATGCTGTGAAAACGCCTTTTTTAAAAAAAAGTTTTGAAAAATACATTGAATTTTGCATAGCTCACTGTCACCTTCTAGTGTCACATTTTATATTGCACTTAACAACACATTAAAACGTTTTATTTGCAGCTGTGTAGCCGAGTCCTAAGTTTGCACATGCATGTTTTATTGCCTTGTGGCTTTTGTAATTTTGAGACTGCCCAAATAGCTACTTCATCATGCACACATGCATATATAAATGCATAAATGCATGCATACAGAGTATGCATAAAATACATTTATTTTAATTTGTAGGCCACTTTCCTGTCCCCAAACGACTCCAAAGTGGTTGAAATAATCTAAAACACCAGAATAAAAGCAATAAATAAAAGCAATAAGAACAGTTGAGACAAGCTGAGAAAAGCTGAAAAAACCACTTGTGTTGCTAATGAGGGCACAAAGATAATTTGATAAGGAGGTATTACAGTTTTACTGGAATATACATTGGACAGTTTTCAAGCAATGAGTCCCATCAGTGGAAGCCCTGGACAAGAACTTCTGCTTGCACAAATAGACTTCTTCCCTGTAGGCCCCTATGCCACCTGGAATTGGCTTCTGGGGAGTCAGGAGAACGTCACGCCTCCCCCCCCAAAAAAAGCACATGTAAATTTATAGCAAGGGTAGGAAATGTTCAGTTTTCCAGGCATTCTTAGGCTCCAGCTTCCATCAGCCCCAGTCAGTGGAGCCAGTGGTCAGGAATGATGAGAGCTGTAGTCCAGTAACATTCAGTCCCATGGCTTATTTGAATGATTTGTCAAAAGCATGGCAAATTAGGAACGGCCATCAGAATGTCTAAATCTGGAGATGCATCAAAGTTTACTTAATTTTTAAAAAGTAGTCAATCTACTTGAATTCACTTTCAGTGCCCAGGAGCTACTTCACAGCCTAACAATCGGCAATGCATTATGTATTTTTGTGCAAAATTGCATTGAGTTGATTGGTCTTATAAAATTTGGAATTTTATCCTGGCGGTGAAATGAAATTAGATGAATCTGAGCAACCCAAAGTCGTTTTGCATGTTCAACTGGCCTCCTCTGATAAAGGCACTCTTGCAACCTTCCTCGATATATGGTGATTTCCTACACACACACACACACACACACACACACTGTAAAATCATACCTTTATTCATCCAAGCTCAGTAGCTTAGGTTTTCTAGGTCTTCAATATGAACTGCAAAGTGGGGTGGCGACTAGGGAGAGGCGACTGAGGCTGCATGACAAGGGGTTGAGCTGTAGAAAAACCCTGTCAGAGAAGCCTCAAGGCCTTCTTTGTACACTGGAGCATATGCACCCCATCCTTTGTCCCAGAGGTGGCAAACTTGGTTCCCACCAACACAGCCAATAGTCAGGAATGATGGGAATAACTACAGGGCCCCTTCTCTGTCTCCTTCACCAAATTCCCCCTTTCTGGACACTCCTGCAACTTGGGGTTCCCCTTTCCACTGTGACTTCTTCCTCCAGGGCTCTGTGTTGCATCTGCAGCTCCTGCAATCATTGTGACCATACCTGTCAATCACAGCCTGTCAATCAATTTCCCCTAAGATTAGTCTCACTATTTATAAGCATTTTTTTGGTGTTTCTCTTCATATATGCTTTTTCTTTTCTTTTCTTTTCTTTTCTTTTCTTTTGGTATGCATGTTTTTTGTCAGAGAACTGCATCACAAACTGTGGAGAGGTGTGAATTTCAAGAGATGCCTGCACTGCAATTCGAGAATTAGTTTGGGAAGCGGAAATTGGGCAGATTTGCATTTCTGAATGCCTTCCTTCCGCATCCCTGGCTGCCACTGATCTACCGTTATGGAGGGCAGACCGGGCTGCACCTTCTCCAATTCGAGGAGCATCAGTGTCACGCAGTTTGTGAATAGTACTAACGCAAAGGCGTTCATGCTAGGAGCTGATATATAGCCCTAGAAAGAAGAACTCTTTTGCTGTGATTAAATTAATTCAGACAAATCGATTGCTTTGCCATTTAAAGACTGCGAGGCAAAGGATTGCTCTCTTTCAGAATTCATTCAGACTTTTTTCTTTTTTCCTTTTTTTGTATTGACAGAAATTGATTTTGCCATTCCGGAGAGAGAGAGAGAGAGAGAGAGAGAGAGAGAGAGAGAGAGAGAGAGAGAGAGAGAGAGAGAGAGCACCCTCTCATGTGCAATGATACAGAATAATTTTTTCGCTCTCCTCTCTCAGAAGATTGAATTATTGATAGTGGGAGAAAAGGAAGGAGACAGAAATCATCGCCATCTCTGCAAGCAGTCTAAGACACATTCCAGAAAGAGGATTCCCAGTGGCGAGCCAGCAACCATCTGCAAGGAACATAGCATGAAACTTGAAACACTGTCAAAGACGAGACAGGAATTTATAGGGAATGAGTCCATAAAAGTCCAAAAGTTGGTCCCCCCTCTGAACTATTGCACAGCAGTACCTGTCTACAATGGTGGGGGGAAATACTGTAACCTTGTCAGACTTTGGGATCTTGCACTGGCCCCATGAACTGCCCTACCGGGATGCCTGCCAAACTAAGAGACTGCAGCTGGAAGTGTAACTAGAGATGGCCTGCAGGGAGTGAACCTGTACCAAGTCTAGCTTTCTGTCACACCTGTCTCCTCCATTCCTCTACTCTAGTTCCTGGTTCTTGCATTCCCTGCCACTTTTGTTGCATTCCCAGACCATAACACTGCTGGTGGTGGTGGTTTGTCTGTGAGCCATGCAGTTCTTAATCCTTTGCTGCAAGCATTGGCACTACTATTCATTCATGTGATTTGCATTTGGTTGCTAGGCGTGCAAATAGGTTTGACATGCATAGCAAGAGCTGCTGATGCCACAAATATACAGATGGGTCCCTAAAGTAAGAGGGAAGGGATCATCTATCCCTATGGAGATAGGAGAGCCAGTGTGATGTAGTGGTTAAGAGCGGTAGACTTGTAATCTGGTGAACCGGGTTCGCATCTCCGCTCCTCCACATGCAGCTGCTGAGTGACCTTGGGCTAGTCACACTTCTTTGAAGTCTCTCAGCCCCACTCACCTCACAGAGTGTTTGTTGTGGGGGAGGAAGCGAAAGAAGAATGTTAGCCGCTTTGAGACTCCTTCGGGTAGTGATAAAGTGGGATATCAAATCCAATCCAAACGATGGCAGTCCCCCAAGGGAAGGGGCCTTTGTGGGAGGGGCATAATGTGGGTTGCTGGCACCCAGGGTGGGGCGAGTGTTGTGCTGCCTTGGTGGACTGGGCAGCGGCAGTCCCTTAACCTGCCAACGTCTAATCAAGGGAGCCTCTCCTTGAATATCAGCCCCAACCTGGGAGCAGAGATAAGGCAGAGAAACTCAAAGCCAGGAGCGCCACTGTGTCACCTCGCCTTCCTGTCCTTGCAGCGAGGTGCTTTGGGCAATGAACGTGGCTTCAGCAGTGATTTCCTACCTTCCTCTTTTTCCCTCCCTCCTCGGTGGGCCATGGTAGTGGCACCCTCCTCCTCCTTCCCTCTCGGCCAGCCTAGGGGCAAGGCACACACACACATCCCTTCACTGGCCATGAGGAGAAGGAGGTGCCACCACCGCCCTAGCTCCAAAGGCCCTGCCCAGGTGAGGGTTGCTTCTCCACAGCTCTGGCCTTAATGAGGGAGCCTGTTGTGGGGGTGCCTGGTTGTGGCCCCTCGGAAATTTGCCCCCAGGTCCACAGCCTCCCGGCCCCCTCCATGCTGCACCACTGCTTTGTGGCAAGGGATAGAAATAGTCATATCCCCACCCCTTCATCTTACCTCAGCTGTTGACTTCCTGGCAGAAGTTTTCACAGGATCCTACACAGAGGCGCCAGCGTCTCGAGATGATTGAGGGGGCCTGGCACGATGTCATGCGCATGACATCACGAGGAGCCAGGGGGAGGAGCTAAACACCCTCTGAACATTGAGGGGTCAAAGTCCCTTGGCACCCAGGAGCTAGCGCCTGCAATCCTGCAACTTGCAGTCCCTGGATTCAGCAGGAACAGATGCTCCACAAGGGACTGTCAGAGACTCACGGACTGCCTATGGGTCTAAGGTATGTTTTGGAGCCCTTGGAGAAGAGGAAAAGGCAGGAGGGGGCTTTTGGGAGGGGGGTTCAAGTGGAAAAGCCTTGAGCCCTGTAGGGTGACTGGGAAGACAATCACTCACCACAAGGCACTGCCAAACAGGATCACTGGTAGCCCATGCCACCACTGCCTCACAACACTCACCAAAAAGGGTATCAGGTCTCAGACTCTTCTCTGTTGTTGTTGAGAAATGGCAGTCAATTCGTGCATGGAGCATCCCCAAGCCAGCTATTCCTGGAAACTGCCTCCCCACCTGATCTGCGAGGTCATCCACCCTTCTGTTTGTCCTGTGATTGAAAATGAAAGTCTTGGGCCCAATAGGTCCTTTTCTCCTCCTGCCACACTCACTGGGGAAACCCATTACTTGAAGCTGAATCAAAACAAACATCAAGCTGCAGAAAACCTGGTTGACGTTTCTTCTGATTCAGCAGTAAACAGCAGGTTTTCCCGGAAGAAAGCAGGGGGGTGGGTGAGAACCTCTCAGACCTGTGTCTACGAATCACAGGACAAACAGGGGTCTGGATTATGGTTACCAGATTTTTTTCAATGAATCCGGGGGCACTTTTTTGGGGGGGGGGGAGCTGAGTAGTAGCAACAGGGAGTCAGTAGTGGGGATGGTGAGGCAAAAGACCCTGGGCCCAAGCACACATGCATATTGTATAAAGGTGCAAAGCCCTTCTTTCACACCCTGTGAAGAGTTTTTTTAAAAAACTGGGCAACGGCACACTAGCTACCCACCCATGACTCCAGAGCCTCTGCTGATCAGTCAAAACAAAGGGGGCAGGGAGATCTGTACCCCCGGATGTCCCCGGTTCCCCTTTGGCAGTGGCGGCGGCAGCAGCACTCAGCAGTCCAAAGCCAGCCTGGTAGTGCAGTTGGATCTGGCTGCCTTCAGAAGCTGTTCGCTGCTGTGGCGCCCGCCATTTTCCCTCTCCGGAAGTCCCCACATGATGAGCCCTATGTTGCATCCCTGTAAATAAAAGGGAAAGTTTATAGGAGGTATAACAGAAGATAACGAGATGACAAATGCTCATAGCTCAGTGTTACAGCATGAATCCCCAGCATCTCCAGGTAGGACTGTGAGACGCTTACCTGAAACCCCAGAGAGATACTGCCAGGCAAGATAAACATTACTGAGCTAGATGGACCAATTGTATGGCTCAGAATAAGGCAGTTTCCTATCCGGGGACACCCCATCAGCTGGCATAAAATATGTCCTGCTCCACATCATTTTAGGACTGTTTTCTTCTTCCTCTCTATTTCTCCTGCAGCTCAGCCCTGGGAAACTCCCTTACCTCAATTGCTTCCAGAGCCTGGCTCTTTTCCCCTACCTTTGCAAGATTGTCCTTGGAGCTTCCTCGATAAAATATTGGTATTCTAAACGTTCTTAATTAATGTTTAGCTGCTAATTTAAAGCGCCTGGGGTGGATTTAGTCAAAATGAAAATCACGCTGGGCGTGAACACAACTCCTGGCTGTTAATGATTTGGGTGTTGAGTTGTGGGGCTGTGCTGGCAGATAGCTAATGCCACCTAGAGCTGGGGAAGCGGCCGACCGGCTTCTGTTCATTGTGAACGCAGCCCCCACTGGGATCAATTTACTTCTTCATTCACACCGCACAAAAGAATGTGTCAATGGCTCTGGAGATGACGTCAGTGCAGTCAGCTGCAGAGAGCCGGCAGAGAGAGAGACGGAGCCCTGCAAATGGATATAGCCATGGGCAGTGTCCTCGCCTCTCCAATTACAGCATTTTCATTCAAAATCACAG